>NC_044916.1:6461839-6465760 GCF_003576645.1 Ipomoea triloba
TTTTTTTTTTTTTTTTTTTGAATTAGGGTAATTTAGCGGCGGTTAATAGTGGTGAACGAACATCGATAATTTTATTGATAACTTATTGGTTATCCATGGTAAACGAGGTTTATTTGACCTATTTTGACAAAATTGGGTGTTTAATTGCACTGTTTTTGTTGTTGCTGTTGTTGTTGTAAAGTTTAGGGGTTTAATGAGATGTGTTGGGTTAGGTTGGGTCGATCAATATGTATATGTGATACTTATATTAGTAATTGTAATACTAAATAAGAAATATAATGCCCCTTACTTATAAGAGAAAAACATAATACTTTTGAAGGCAAATATAATACTTTTATATTTTGATGTAAAAGTATTACTTTTTTTTTTAATCAAAAGTATTATATTTTCTCTTATAAGTGATATTGTACTAAAGGAAAATGTAATACTTTTGATGAAAAATGTAATACTTTTACATTCTCAAAAATATTACCTTTTCCTATACAAGTAATAAATATTTTATTCATTATTTAGTATTACATTTGCTAGTATAAATAATACATTCTAATTTGACCCGATTGGTATCATAGACAAGGATCCATGAGATGATTTTACATAAGTTTTTACCTTTTCAAATAAAGTTCAAGGGTCTAGTTAACCCTCGTTTGATTTGATGACTCTTGTCACTTTAGTATGACCTTAAAGTTTGTTTCTTTTTAATAATAATTTAGAGCACTCCTATCAGGGGTTTTTATTTGATTTAAGTCAGAAAAAGTGCCAACATGACAGAAGAGAGGGGAGGAGAGAAAGGGGAAGTGGTTCATATAAGGAGTGGTTTTTAGCACAGTAAATTCAACCACAAAAAAAATCTTACTACTAAGGATGCTCTAAATGTGAGACCTTAGATGCGTAGGGTTAGAGAGAGAATCACTTTCCATCTATAACGTACAAAGGATGGTACTTTAATTGATCGATGTCCCATATATGCAATTAGTCCATGCGTGCTATTTATTTAAGGGTTGATATACTTTTTTTATTACTTAATCCCTTTGTCGCCTCATTTTGTAAGGGATAGTGTGTTTGATATTTATTATTATGTTTGTTTGCCTATTTTCACTATCTTTTTAAATTGAAATTGTATTGTGAATATTGAATGTACAATTAAAGACTAAGGTTTCTACTTTGTTTTAACCGAATTATTTATCTGAATAAATTAGTAAATTATAAACAAATAAATAAGGAACATAAACAATAAAGCAGAGTAAAAGAACAAGACACCGAGAATTATTTACGCATTTCGGAGCTACACTCCTACGTCTGCAGGGCACTTCACGTCAGCCCAATCCACTAGATGATCACAAGGGTTACAAGGAGTCACGAAACAACCACACTACAATAATGGTTACAGAAAGTACTCCTAGCTAAGCCTTCATCATCTTCAAGCTGACACTGTGCAGTCCATACTTGATCACCAACAAAGATGAACCATCAAGCACTCATATAAGCTGATAATAACCCAAGAACGGTAGGTTAATTCTATATTTAGAGCTGACGCAAATCTAGAATATAATGGTAAGAAAGTGTGTAATGAAACCCATGATTTAGAGCTCTATATATAGCCGAATGTCCAACCACTTAAACTTGGAATTTTGCTGATGTTATTTCCTCAAATGAAGCTCCAACCAGTAGTGTAGATTAGACCCAAAATTCGTGGATCAAGAAGACTTAGTTTGGTTTGAATAAAATTGTCTCTGACGCTGATCCAGACTGTGCGGGAAGAAACTCCAATGCTGATACAGTTGACTTGAACTAACAACCTATAAAACTAATCTAAGTTTTTAACAATAATTAAGCCAACAAATAGGAGATTCAAAACGTGTATAAATTTTACACTTACACAAATCCTTAAGGAATAGTAAAACTTATTACCATTTTTTCCCCTACCTTTGGAAAACGAAATAAAAAATAATGAAAAAAAAACAATAAAAAGGTCATTATTCATGGATTAAATATAATATAATATAATATGTGTGTGTGTGTGTGTGTGTGTGTATGAGAGAGAGAGATATATATATATATTTCAAGATATTTACTTGCTTTTATTTTAATTTGGTGGTTTTGTTGGAACCGGGTCCACCATAAACTAGGTATAGAGATACAAAACTCTAGGTACAGAACCCTGGAGTAAGGTTAGGAACCCATACTACTGGACCGGGATTAAGTGATTCAAGGGATGATGTCTTAAGGAGGGAATAAGGGTGCCTATTTATAGTATGGAGGAGCTTGTAGATGGTTGACAAATGTATAATATCGGCTAGTCTCCAATCTTGGTCATACACGTGTCTCCCCACTACCTTTACATGCCAGTCACTACACGCGCCCGGTTGGGCGCAAGATTGGTACTTCAATTCATGCGAGGCTTTCTTTAATTGTTGCATTCTTGGTGGAGCCCACATAGCTTAGGAAATCTAAGCTCCTCCGCAAAGAATCGTTTCCTTCTCTATCCTCACCCTCTCTACTCTACATATGCATTATTTCCTTAAAATCACATCAAAATTCATTGATTGGATGCTCTAAGGTCTTCCCCAATTGTAGATTTAGGAGAGTTTTTGGAATAGTAAAATTCAATGAGTGGATTTTTAACAAATGTGAAGGGGGTGTTTTTTGGAGTTTTTTCTCTTGTAAATTGGGGGTTTTGGCAGGCTGGGGTGGGCCCCACTGGGGAAAATTCACTGTGCCTCATGTGCGTGAGGCTCAGTTTTCGTGCCTGCCTGGGGAAATTTATTTATTTTTTTAAATATTTTTTTGTCAGTTTTTATTTTGTTTTTTTTCCTTTGTTTTTTCTCCACTCTCATTTTCTCTTTCCTAATCACACCTGCAAAATTTCCTCAAAAATAGTTAACTATTGAGGAAGGCTAAGGGCATCCATATCTGTGGTTTTTTTGGGGTTAATGTCAGACTATAAACTGAAGCTTGAAGAATGAAATTGATGGGAAGGAAAATTAATTGTGGGTTAGTTTGCAAAATCAAGGATTTTGCAGGAAAAGAAAGAAAAAATAAAAAATAAAAAGCAGCGCACAAGCCGCGATTGAGCGGCAAATAGCGCCCCAGCGAGCGTGTGAGGAGCGAGTCAGAGTGGCCGCCAACTGGCGGCCACTCTGACATTAATATTACTTTTTTTTTTTGTTTCTTTTGTCAGATTTTTGTTTTTGTTTCTTTTCTTTTTTCTTTTTTTCTTTTTTCTTCTCATACTCTCTTTCCTAATCACACTTACAAAAACTCCTTAAAAACCGCGAAATATTTCCATTGATGAGCATCCTTTATCACTTGGAATTTTTTCTCCAGTTTTTTGTGAGCCCCAGCTTCCACCTCATCATCCACTATCTCATTCAATCGCAAAAGCTCTTCTCTACACTAGTTTGAGTTTTTTCTCAGTTTTTTGTGGACCATCATTTTCTATCATATATTTTAATTATTTCTTTATTTATTTAAATTATAAATTTATAATTATAAAAATTAATTACAATAAATATACCTATATTTAATTAAAATGATAATTACAAACATTTAAATTAATTTTCGTTATTACTCTTTTTATTTTAATATTTTAAATTTTAATTATAATTAAATCATTCAAAAATTAATTAAAAACTAGGAAAAAGTGTCAAATAGGCCACTGAACTTGTCACTTTTGTGCAATTGGGCCATTGAACTTAAAAAGTGTGCAATTCAACCATCAAACAAGCAAAATTTGTGCAATTGGTCCATTTTTACAAAAAAATTTAATTCAATTTGAGTTAAAAAACATTTAAATATTGACTCCAACTAGTATGGTAGAAGAAAATGCCACTCTTAATGTATATATATATATATATATATATATATATATATATATATATATATATATATATATATATATATATATATATATATATATATATA
>NC_044916.1:6467561-6484167 GCF_003576645.1 Ipomoea triloba
TATATATATATATATATATATATATATATATATATATATATATATATATATATATATATATATATATATATATATATATATATATATATATATAGTAGTAATATAATTGGATTTTGCCAAAAACTTTTTGTAAAAATGGTCAAATTGCACAAATTTTGCTTTTTTGATGGTTGAATTGCACACTTTTTAAGTTCAATGGCCCAATTGCACAAAAGCGATAAGTTCAGTAGTCTATTTGACACTTTTTCCTAAAAACTATTAAATTTGTTATTTTATAACAAAATTGAAACAAAGATAATAAAACAATGAAAAACAATAAAATTAAATGAAAAAAAAAAAAGAAGAAGAAAGGAGGCAGAGCAAACCGAAAAGGAAAAAAAGAACAAAAATAAATAAAGACTGACTGCCTTGTGTTGCGTGCACGTGGCTGTTTTTTAAATATAAACTGTAAGCAGGGCCACAAAACTTTTTATTTCCCTGACAATATCCCACTATTTGCGACCAATCATTATTGCATGGATCATGGTCCACGCAGTTGTGTGGACCAAAAATAAAAAGTACATTATTTTTGTGTTGGAGGTACATTATTTTTATACTGTAGGTACATTATTTTAGGGTACATTATTTTTGTACTGAAGGTACATTATTTGATATATATACTATCAAATAATGTACCTTCAGTACAAAAATAATGTATTTTTTATTTTTGGTCCACACAGCTATGTGGACCATGGTCCATACAATAATTTGCCTTGCAGGACAAAGCTTTTGTGAATTATTTAATCTCCACATTAATTTTGGATCATCACTTTGCATCATCACTATTTCAATATCCATCTTTGATCCATTGATAGTGTTGCTAGAGCAAATATAAGATTAGTACGAAATGGGCAAATTATTGCATGGATCATGGTCCACACAGCTGTGTAGACCATGGTCCATGCAATAATGATTGTACTATACGTCAGTGGATTAGGATGAACACTAGAGTTATAGGCTCTTTAGCTTGCCTGCCCATCTTTGACTCAATGTTCAAAAATTTGACTATACCAAAGGCAAAATACCATTTGTACTAAACTTATTATGTACCAAATTATTTTATATTCTGATTCAAATTAAATTGACCAACCTTGTTACAAAGAGTTAGTTATGCGAAGACTTAACAAGAAAATATATTTTTTTCTACGTAACATTTTCCAATTGAAAAGCTAATATTTCAAATCGAATGTATGAAATAACCTTTTCGAACTCATGACCTATCATATGGGGGGTTACTATATGTCATTTGAGCACATTTTTAAATCAAAATATACAAATATTACCTTTTTCCTCAAAATATTACACTTTCCATCATAAGTAACAACTAACAAACACTTTATTCCTAATTAGTATTACATTTTTTTAGTATAAATATTATATTTTTCAATATAGGTATTCTATTTTCATCTTGATCCGACCTGTCTCATGGTCCGTGAAATATTTTCACATAAGTTTTTGCCTTAGTTAAAAGCTAGGAAATGAATGGCATGGAGGAAATAATCTCGATGAATATTTTGTACAAAAAATCTCTATGAATATTTTAGTATTATTTGTGCATGTGTTTAATAATCTCTCTATGATCTGTCAAAAACCTAACGTAAAGAAAGTAATGACTTGATTAGGGTTTAAGGTTCTGACTTTAGCTAGTCAAGATTAATTTTATGTGTGTTAATTCTTTTAATTTATTTATGGAGATCTAGAACTACTTGCGGTTCAAGTTAGATATATGCTAATACAATGAAGAATAATATTCTTTTCGTTTACTAAACTCATTATATAATATTATTTATTTATATTTTGATATGAAATTGTCTAAAAGCTTCAAATTAAAAGGAAAGCTCTTTATTTTTATTGAATTGGTAAATCCAAATGCAATAATAATGATATTGAGTATATATTAGGTAATGATTTGCATAGGGTTGTATATTACCTTCATAAGAAACATTATAATATTATTAGGAAAAATAACGGTTTTGGTCCATTAATTATACCAATATATTATAGACTCGGTTAATGGTTTATTACCATACACAAATTTTATACTTTAATTATGTGTAAAATGACAATTTTAGTTCACCACTAACAAATTATATATGTTAATATTAATAATGCATTTTAAATTTTCAAATTATTGGAGAACACCTTAGTCATTTTTTATTTATATCGTTTTGTATTGAATAATTAATTAATTATTGAGTTTGATACACACATTTTTTTCATCATTGGAGTGTAGCTAAAAATTAACATTGCACTTCAAATTCTCAAATTATTGAAAGACATATTAGTCATTTCATACAATTTTCTCAAATTCCCTCAACTAAATCTTCATATATACCGATTCACTTCATTTGTAATGAAGAATTGTTAGCTTTCTAAGATTTATAAACATATACCTTAGGTTAACACCGCTCCAAAGTGCAATGGAAGTCATCAACCTAGGCCATGGGCCTTGTTGATCACCCATTGACCCTGTCCAGGTAAGTAAACATGTACCTACTTATCTTTAGATTCAAAGTTAAATGACAATTTACTAGTCAGAAATTGAATATATCTGTAATTTATAAATAATCAATGTGATATTTATATGATTATTGGTTTCATATATATATATATGTGTGTGTGTATTAATATATGGCAATATGTATTATTTGAAATGTTTTTATTTTTTAAATAGATTCTTGAAGAGCATTTAAAAAAAATGGATGCTCAAATAACATATACATTGATTTGTGAATTATAAAATGTATATTCATATAAAATTTTCATATTACCTTTCTTTATGTGAGCAAATTATTTCATAACTTTTTTTTAAATATCCGTCAATAATCTAATATGTTTTTTTTTTGGATGTCTAGTTGCAAATGAAAAAATAAAAAATGCAATTGTGGTAGAACTAGCCACTACTATCTTCTTTATTTGTCTTTTTATTTATCTTTAAAAAAAAAAAGAAATTAGAAATGACATATAAATTGAAAGTGGTTATATATTGAAGACTCACTCCAACTTATTGACATGAAAACAACAACATACATAAATTCGTAATATTTATTTTAACTAGTACGGAGTAATATATTTTTTTTTTTGAAAACAGTACGGAGTAATATTTAGTAAACTTATAAACCAAAACATATTTTGAATTTTTAGCTACACTCCAATGGTAAAAAAAAAAAAAGTGTGTAAACTCAATGTTGTTTAATCAATTATTTGATAGAAAAAGATAAATAAAAAATGACTAAGATGTCTTTCAATAATTTGAAATTTTAAAATGCATTATTAAGATTAACATAATTTGTTAGTATGTAGTGGACTAAAATTGTCACTTACATACAATTAAAAGAAAAATTTGTGTATAGTAATAATTCATGGACCGAGTTTACAATATGAGTATAATTGATGGACTAAAATTGCTATTTTTCTTTATTATTATTATTATTATTATTATTGAATAATAATTCAATTCATTAATAAATAAGGACAAAATCTTACAATATGTATTTTTTCAAGATAATTACAGACAACCAAGTCATATATTATTTAACTAGATATTGTCTTGTGTGATGCATAATCTAAACTTATATAATTAAATATAAAGTATTGTTATAACATTTATAATAAAAGAAAGGGGATTGGATGCTGCATATCTCTTGCTGCCCCAAATAAAGTCATTACATGTACACATAAATCAGCAATGACTTTATTTGGTAAGCTTTATATATATAAATGTATCGAATTTAAAGTATTTACTCAAATATGATTTAATTTTGTTAAGTATTGTAATCTTATGTTGACTGATTTCAAATTTCAAAATAAATATTTTTGTCTAAAATGAGCGAGAAAATGACAATTTTTTTAATATATATAGATTAATTGATGATACTTTAGCATAAATTTTATAATCAAATAAATGTACACTTTTAAATATTAGAATTATTTATAATTTTATTTATAATTTTATTATTTAAATATATAATAAAAAAAATTGATCAGTGCATTGCATGAGTAATTTACTAATTCATAAAATAATATAATATTATAGATTTCGGTATCCTTAATTGTTCGATGACTAATTACTAGGAAGAAATGAAGAATTTTCAAACATAGAACGCTAATTAAGATTCAAAAACCAATCATTTCGATAGAGTTTCCTTGTATGTGACCCTGTCAACTTTTTCTTCACATGGAAAGTTCAAACCGAGTATTATATACGTACGTGGATTGCATTTCATTATCGATACTCCGTCCTGTGTTTATGTATATATACAGAGCTCCATTGAAAACTTGCATATAAACCTCATCACCTTAGCTTCAATTCTGCCAAACTTTTCACCTTATCCAAATCTCGATCATACTGTTTCGTTTCATAAAAAACTTCAAAAGAGAATTTCATTTTTCTTCTTCAAACCGGTCGATCGGGAATTGAAGAAATTGATGAAGGGAGAAGAAAGCACGCAGAAGAAAATGGGTTACAGATGGTTTGATATAGTTCTTGCAATGGCTTGGGCCTCTAGATGGAGAAAAGCTTACAAGTGGTATATATGATTTTTATTATTTACTTTTTCTAGCATTTTCATGATAATTTCTCAAGAAAAAAAGCATTATATAGCCATGACAACACTTTTAGCTTTGCCCTATTATATTAAGTTAAATTTTATGTTTTGTATTAGCGCCTTGAATAGGCTAGATCCTATCGGGGTTTACGACTTGACTTAATTTAAGTCTATATTGACCTAACTTATTTAGTAAAGAGGTTATGCATAGCCTTATATGTTTAAAACACGTTTGACATATACACTATATACAAGATTATTATATATTTCATGTTTAGATGAAACCAAATCTCTCTACATATATACATACTGGTTCAAATATGTACCGTGCCTTCCGTGCGATCGGTGCGGATTCACCATCAAGTATGTAAAAATGCACTACACAAGTGTTCAGAAATTAACCACAATGAAATGTACTAATGCACCATAAAACGTACCATGCATACACCAAAAAATATAATGTACCACACCTCACCGTATTACACTTAGCGTTACATTTCCGAATGTTTTGTGATGCATATTTATGCGTACCTAACTGAGAGTGATCCTATATATATATATATATATATATATATATATATATATATATATGAAAACCCGAAGATCAAAATCTCTAAACTTTCAAAATATTAAACTCTAAAATATTAACTTTTATCCCTAATTGTATGTTTTAAAAATAACATTTTTATATTTGGAGTTGTTTTACATATTTGTACCACGTACTAAGTTTGTATATAATATTTATTTTTTAGACAAATGTAAAATGGAAACTCTTTACTTTGATGTATAATTTTTTTTTTGATTTCTTTACCAATAAAAGTTTTGTGAGCAAATTTTTAATTTTGTTTTGTTTAATAATGAGTGTTTCCTTTTAATTCTTCAGCAAAAGAATTTTGTAGGATATTATTCTATTAACAATTTTTTGATTAATAATTTATTTTGATAATGATAGCAATGACAAGATAAGCAATCATTAAAGTGTATAATTAGTGTAAAAGGTTAAAAGTGATTGGACTTTATTGAGATAAATTTTCTGAATTTATGTTTAAAAATATCAATAATCAATATTATAAAGTAGTATTAGAAAAAAAACATAGGTTTAATGAATCTATATTTTCTTTACTTATATTGAACAATACATATATGAAATATTACATTTTACTCCGGGGAGTGTTGGCCTTTTTTGTTTAAGCTGGTTAGCGAGCAACTTAAATAGGTTTGTTTTTTTTATAGTACTGGGTTTTATTTAGTGTATGCTCTTTGGTAGTGGTGGCGAGTTTCAATTATATATTATTTATCATATATTTAATTCATTTGAAATAAAATGAAGTATAAAATGAATGTTGTCATGGTGAATATGAAGTGCTATTCAATAGATTGAATATATAGACATGTCTTGATCTATATGTGATTTTAAAGTTATTATTATAATTCTGCAGCAAGAGGGTGATCAGGCGGCTTAAACAACGCATTGAACTCCAGAAAAACCGAATGAATGCCATTATCAGGCAAGGCCGATGCGATGTTGCTCAGCTTCTGCAGAATGGCCAGTTACAGCTTGCTTTATCAAAGGTAATCACCACAGAATTTCATTTCATTCCATTTTATTGTTTACAGCTATTTCTGGACTGCCATTCGCCTTACAGATCGCGTAAATTAAACAAGTTAGCTTCAATGGTCGCAGGTCGAGCAGCTTCATAGTGACCAGTGCAGGCTGGCTGCATATAATCAGCTTCTTCAGTTCTGTGACTGCATCTTGACAAACCTATCTGGCTTCAGCATGCACAGGTATATATATATGCTTTGCACTCTTCCCTTACTGCAAATTAAACCGCGTTAAGTCAATTGAACGATGTGATCTGTTGGAGGTAACCCTAACTCTGTTGGTTGGATGGTCAGGGTGTTAGCTAGCTTGGCAACTTCATAGTTACAAGTTTAATTTGACTCTCAGTTGGAGCGGCCTATTGGCCTTCTTGATTTGCATTGAGCTGGTTAGCTATGAACAACCTAGGCTGGTTTTTTGTTGGCTAGGGTTACAAGATAGGTTTACCTAGTGCACGCTCTTGAGTTTTCATTGTCACTTAAAACAGAATGTGCTTGAACAGAATGTGCTTGGTCTGTAAAAGACTAAGTTGATAGTTTGACTGCACATTTAGTTTACACGTCACCACATGTTTGCGGACTGATTACTTTTTTACCGGCTCCAAACAACTCGTAGACCATAGTCTTTTTTTATCGGGTGGCACAGAGACTCGAAACCATGACCTCTTGCATGTGGTTGGCTTTGATATCAAACTAAAGGATGTGCTTCATCTCAAGTCTAACTAATAGTCTAAGCTAATAAAGTCAAACTATAATATAATGTTCATGCAACATTTAACTTGAGATGATAAACATGAACATTTTAGCTCATGACATAGCAATGTGTGTCTTAGTGCAAAGTATTACTCTTTGTGTTCTTATAAAGTTATAATTGACTGATCATGTGTGATATGTTTTGTGGACACAGTAAGTTTTCTGATGAAGGCAGAGAAGCTGCATCAAGTATCATATATGCTTCAGCTAGATGCAGTGAGTTACCTGAGCTACAATCACTCAGAGATTTGTTCAAACATCATTTTGGGAAATCGTTCGAGAGAACCAACGTTCAGCTGCTACCTGGGAACACAGTAAACTCTCAAACTAAGCACAACCTAACCAGGAAGCCGGCAATGGAAGATATCAAGCTCCAACTAACAGATGAAATAGCTAATGAGTATTCAATTACTTTGGGACCTCAACTTAAGGTACACAGGTTTCTTCATTCTACCCATTTTCTATGAGATTTATTTTTTTTGGTTTATCTTATTGTGTTACTTGTTATCTTGTTCCAGTTACTTGCACGCAAAAATTACATTGCATCATGTGAGCTGAAGAAAAAGGATGAAGAACCTGAGGGGGGCTTGAGCAAGAATGAGAGGAAACACAAAAGTTATTCAAGGACTTTGAAGCTGCAGGGTATTCTGCAAAAGATTAGATCAAACACTACTTTGACAAGTTCTAAAAGTGCAGCTGAGAAAGATTTTTACCCATCCTCTAGGGGGAACAACAATATAGATCCATTATCAATCAAGATTAGTTCAAATAATGCTTCGGTTTCCATTCAAGGGAAGGGAATTGTACCTGATGAAAGGGCAGAAGTAGTGCATCACGTGGAAGATCCATGTAGCTGCTCTGGACAGCATTCGAGCTCTAAGCGTTACCCTGACAAAATAATAGATCAAAGACACAGTCATATGTTCAATAAGGATGATAGTTATGCTCGCGAAGAGAGAAATGAAGAGGTTCAAGATTCTCATATAATTGATGAAGATCAGAAGAATCGTGTCGTCACTCATGTCCATCCTAAGCTTCCAGACTACGATCGTTTAGCTGCCAGATTTGAGGATCTCAAAAGGCAGAATGCAAAAGATCAACAACCACTTACTAAGTGGATGAGGTGATAGCTAGAATAGAACTCTCAACTAAAGCAGTCTTTAGTCTTTACTTTGTTCAGTTTCTTGTTCCTCTCAACACAGACAAGAAAGAAATTCTTTTATTAGTCAATAATAATAATACTTCAAAATAAAAGATTGTAATTATGTCTGGAACATTTATTCAGAAATTCATGGAATTACATTAACAGTACACTAACTGTGAAAGATTCACCATATCTAATGAAATACAGCTAAGGCAAACAATGATTGCCAATGATCATCTCTGAATAGATATGATTGTAAAGCCGTAAAGGACATGAATATACAGCAGCAAATAAAGGAAAATAAATAAAAATAAAAGATGGACAATGAGGGCTCGAGAAGGATGATTATATACAAACACCAGAAGAGTCTGATAAATCATAAAACAATATTCATTACTGCAACAATATCGAAAAGCTTATTACTCACCATACTTTTTAACTTTGACCTCATTTGTGCAAGCCTGTTCTGTTATTGGCACAAAACGAACCAATGCTGTATTGTATTAGAAGTGGAAGGCTCATATTTTCCTACCAAACAATAGCAACTTTCTAATACCCTTGGTTACTTGAGGAGAGTCGCCAGCAGTGATCCATTTCTTCCTCGAGTGATGTGTTTCTACCTTCACTTCATCACTTGCTGCACTGTTCTCGTACATTGTGGAATCAGAAGAGGTAAGAGCATTACAAGGTGAGGGGTCAGTCTTCATTTTAATCGAAGCAATATCATCAGATGTTACATCTTCGAATGCAGATGCTACAGATTGTATCGCATCGCTCACTTTCAAGTCCTGTGGTTGGACAGATTGATCTTCGTTAGGCATTGAGAATCTGCCATTTGACATCTGATCACATTCTTCGTTAACGAAAGTATGACTAGATGAAATCATATGATTTTCAATCTTCTCAACTGAAGATATTGTCTGAAGCTCCTTGATGTCTCTGAAATCATCAACTTCTTTAGACTTATTCATAGAACTTTTATCTGAAGGCTTGACCTTTTGATGATTTGTTTTCTTCTCAATGCCAGCTACTACCCCATTTTCCCTCGTAATTGTTTTCCTACTTGGCTCTTTAGATGGCATGTGAGTTATTCGTGCAGTTGCAAGGCGATCTATGGTAGAGCTCCTACAAATTGGTTTACGCAATTTCTCTGCTTCTCCAGTTGAGGCTTGATACTTCGGTTTCTCAACTTTCACAGGGGTGGCCATGGATCTTTTGCTATCTTTCATGGTTTTATTTGAGGTTGGTCTATTAGAAACAGTTCCAGCACTTCTCTCTGCGATCCTCCTTTGACGCTGCAATGCTAGTTCCTCCATTTTCTTTCTGCTTTCTTCTTCCTGTTGATGGGCAAAAAGGCATGAAAGAAGTACAATCAGGAAAAGAAATGCCATGAGAGAGGGTAAAAATGGATGAATAACTATTCAAAGATGCATAAATATTGAAACCATGCACCTGCAATGAAAGCCTCAAAGAAATATTTAACTTCTAGATATATGGATTTCTGATAGGAGTTTCTCAAGAAATAGTAGAACTCTTTCCACTGGAAAAGGACTAAAACTGGCAATCAACATGAGAGTGAATGCATTTTTAAGCACACCTTCTAGTTCTTTTATTCAATTACCTTAACAGATTTGCTCTTAACAGAAGTTGATTTTTTGATCCTTGACGTGATCTCGGATTTGCTCCTTGCAAGACTCCCCATTGAATTTCTAGAACTTGTTTCTTTTCTAACTCCTTTTCCTCCTGGAGTCCTGTCTCTTGTATTGGGAGCTTTATCATTTTGGGGCAGCTTCAAACTCACAGAATTGGTTTGACTAACATCAGGGCACCTTTTATCATTTCCGTAATCCATTTCTGGATTCCATGGGGCATCAACTCGATCAATAGCTGCATCTCGCTCGAGCACCATGCAAAGATCATCCGGTTCGTTTACATCTGTGGCTTCAACCTTACTTTTGACAGACTCTAATTTAGGTTGATTAGCTCCAATGATGTCTGAAACCATGAAGATGTCAGCTGTTGGTTGATAGTCAGATGTTTTACCAACTGAATTGGTTTGTACTATAAAAGAATCATCAGCGAGCACATCTTTTTTGTTTTCCTCAGCTGTATTATCACCAACAAAGATACTGTTGTCTACCTTGAATCCCCGATTTGATGATAGGTCGGGTTGGTTGCACTTAAACCAATCTTCCTCTTTTTGGCTTCTAATGATCATTGTATCAGTGGCACCAATTGGCAACATTGCACGGGAGTAACTATCCATTTCTCGGGTTCTATTTGCAAATACCAATTCCTCACCCGTATTGCCTTGTCTACTAACTAGGTAAGTTGTTTCTCCTGCTGCAAAATTTTGCAAATGAACTTGGTCTTCAACATGTATGTCTCTTTCAGCCACAATAAAAGAATCATTTGAAGGAGCATGCTGTTTCGATAGTCCCTCGGTTTGAGCATTAAATGGAGATGACTGATCGTCGTCCCCTAAGCTCTCGGTTGCAAAGAACTCTTCTTGAATCCTTACAGTAGGTGAATTTGGTTCCTTCATAAGAAGGTCTTGGAAAATACCCCAATTCTTATTCTTAGTATCTTCTTGAGAGGTTCCCATATCTGCATTTTCAATGCCCTCTCTGTTCTTGCTGCTATGTCTTTTCGTTCCATCTCGTTTCTTTCTATTTTCTGGCCTCTCCAATGCCCCAACAGCTTGTTCGATTTGCCTTTTGATCGAATCAGAGCCGTCAGAGGAAGAAGAATCACTAGAACTGCTGTCCTTCTCTTCATTTCTCCTTGAAGTAACATAATTTATGTTGCGAATAACAATCGTTTTCGATGAACCTTTCCGGTTGTTAGAGGAATGCTTCTCTTTATGCTCCAAATAGTTATCTGAATCACCTCCTGAGCTCAAATCACTATTGTCATTTCCATGATCTTCTTTTGGATTTGTTCCATTTGAATATTTCTTCTTGCTTTTGGAACTCGACTTGCCCTTCCAACTGTCCTCTGATTCGCGGTGAATGTTTCGAGTACAATCATCCACGTTTGGAGGCCACGGAACGTTTCCAGGAAAGTAAGACGGGGGAACCTGCATTCCTGGAAGCACATACCCGGGAAAAGGCATCGTTTGAGGAAACCCGGGGCCTGTAAAATGCTGCAAATACTGTGGGAAATGGTTTTGCCATATTGGTAGCTGCATTTGAGGTGTTGATGCCAAACCATTATCTGAATATCACATCCACAGAATAAGATCAAACAAACAGAACAATTACCTTACTTGAAAGTTGATCTTATCAGAAACACTAAGAATTATGGCCATTGCAGAGTCTTATGAAAGCAAACACGACACGAACAAATTACCATTCGATAACTCATGAAAAATGTAGCATTACTTACCATGATTTGCTGATGAATTAGATGCTAACTCGTTCTGGTTCATCATCATATCTTGATTATACAATTTCTCCTCTCCAGCAAGCACGATTCCTGATTTCCCGAAATAAGGAAGTTCAGAAGCCTGCATTGCTGCTACCTCGTGCATCCACATTCCATCGTCGCTTTTCTTAGTACACAATTCCAAGAAATTTACACATGCTTCCCTGAACAGACATAGCCAAGCATCAGAACTTGCCTGCTACCATATTTGCAGTCTTTTGTAGCTCAATTTTATTATGACAGCACCATATATACACCATAGATGTAACGATTTTCTTTCCCAAAGTCGTTTACCTTAACCGTAAAGCTCCAAAAGCATTGGCGAAAGATATAAGGTCCTCTAAACAGTCTGCCTCAAATCCCGACACTAGAGCCCGAGCATACGCCATGGCTTGCTCTTTCCTAAGAACTGCCTTTCGAGTTTCCAGAATGCGTTGCAGACGAACCCTGTCCATAAACATGACCAAACAATGATGTATCAATTAAACCATACTAAAAGGCAGACAATGTAAGTGACTTAGCACAAGCTTTTACTTGGAATCTTCTCCTTGGGAAGTTTCACCAGTTCCATTGGATTCAACTACAAACATCATAGATAAGTTTTATCAAGATGAAAACGAGATTGTCTAGGCACAGAAACATTAATTTCCTTGAAGTTCATATCCATTTGCTCCTGGGATTCACATCATTTATCAAAATAAAAGTACAATGAGACATGTTTAACTATACCTTCTGCCTCAGATGCCACGCTTGGCTGTTCATTCGGTTGAACTGAACTTTCAATCTGCACTATCTCTCTCTCAATGGTAACAAATCTCTCAAGAACTTCTGGACTACTTACAAACTTTACAAACCTAGCAAGAGTTTGAGATCATCAACAAGCCAAGTTCAAAATAAGCAAGCAATTAAACACTAATGGTGTCAACATTGATGAAATTTCACATCCCAAAACCAAAAGTCAGGTGACAATTTCAATGATAGATACCAAATCATACTTGTTAAGCACATTAATCTTAAAATTAATAATTAGGATGAGTTCTACAAGTTTTCAATCAGTCTACTAGAGAAGCCAAGTTCTCAACAAGCAAGCAATTACATGGATAATGTGCCTACATAGCCACATAGGCAGTTCAGTTAGTTCTTGGGTGGTAGATTGTGAGCAAAGACACAGAATCGAACATAACAGCTGTAGTGTGAGAATTACACCCATTGTGGTGGACTCCTTGCCTGCACCAGGCACGAGTCCTCTCACCTAATGAGCTGCTGAGTTACCGTTACCCTCCAATTCCAATCAAAACTCAAGTTATTGTTTTGATAATGCTACCAAATCTTGCATATCATGCATCAAAATAACTAATCAAATGCCACCAAAACTACCTAAATTTGCAACATATATCAACACGGATGAAATATCACACCATTAGTCCAGTAAAAGTTTAATACTAGCTACTAAATCTTGCACATTAAGCATCAAAACAACCTTGGATTACCAGAAGAGTTAATCAGACAGGAAAGAAACATCAAGGGCTTCATTCCAACCTTTCCAAAGTAGCTTTGGTGAACCAAGAAGAAGACTGTGGAGTAGAAGGGCGAAGAGTAATAGAGTAGCCTCCTCTGGAAATCTGATCTTGAGCGGATTTGAGATGAGAAATGAAGGGTTGAAGCAACCCAGACGCCAGTTTCTCACTTTTCTTGCCGGAAAAGATGACAAGATCGCATCTTTATCAAATTAAAACATTGTGAAAATCCAAGAAATCAACCAACGAATTAAACGAACTACTAAACATTGAACACTGTAGAAAATATAGTAATTACCTGGTTCTTGTTGGGGTGAGCTGAAACAAAACATAATCAAGAAGAGTAGCTGAATCCATGTTCTTCGTCTTTTAATTAGCATACATAAAGGAGACACACCCAGAATCTGCAGAACAGGGTACAAATGTTTGTTTGAGAGTTCTGAGCAGATAATTCTTTCACTCATCACTACTTGTATATGCAACTAATATTACGTACACATGAAGAGAGAGAGAGAGAGAGAGAGTAATGGAAACATGATGGGCCACGTGAAGGTTGGAGGGATGTGTTGGATTCAAATGTGGGGTTCTCATTTTCAGTGCCGACACTTCATCTATAGAATGCAATCCCCCCTGTCATTCTCTACATTTATTTTAGGAATCTTCTAAGGTTTGCATGTGATACAATTGATATATATGGTTTCATCATAATCACTTTTCGTCCTTAATTTCCTTCCTTTACCGATAAAACATTATACACAAAATTGCAATTTTAATATAATTTCACGTAGTAGACTATGTACATTCACGCTGTGTGTCACAGTCTCACACTCTCACGGGACGATATTGTATTATTATTATTAGGGAAAATTGCATCTTTAGTCCCTGAGCTTTAACTAAGTTCCGACTCAGTCCCTGAGTTATGGCCGTATCCGAGTTTAGTCCCTCAGTTATGAACAAACTGGCGCATTTGGTCCCTGGCCGTTAAAACTAACGGAAATATTAAAAAAATAATTAAAATTTGAGGGGTAAAATATGAAATTCTCATTTTATTCTTCTTCTTATATCAAAATCACTTTTATAACATTATTTTTCACTTCTTAGCCTCTTATTTTCAATATTTTTCAATTCTAAAAGCATTTCAATAACTTTAGTATGACTTGCTAGGAGTCTGGCTATCGTATAACAAATTTAAGACCTAGTACAAACAAAGAAACACTTGATCATTGTTTTTAAGCATCTGAAAACAGTATCCTAATAATTTTTGGTTTCCTTTACTAAGCAACAAAGGTATCAAACTAGAACTTCTGAGATACAAAATAATTTCAAATTTCTCAGGTTGCTTTTATGAGAATTTCACCAAAAGAATAACTTGAGATTTTTATTATGTAAAAAATATTTTGTATGCAATAGTTTAGTCAATTGTCGTTTTTTGAAGTTACAAAAGTTTTTAAAATTTTCATAATTGATTCTTAGGTTCCTCTTTCATTACTCTGGTTTTAAGAAAACAGAATTTTGTATCTTAAAAGTTCTAGTTTGATTACCTTTGTTGCTTAGTAAAGAAAATCGAAAATTATTAGGATAGTGTTTTCAGATGCCTAAACACAATGATCAAGTGTTTCTTTGTTTGTACTAGGTTTTAAGTTTGTTATACGAGAGTCAGGCTCCTAACAAGTCATACTAAAATTATTGAAATGCTTTCAGAATTGAAAAATATTGAAAATAAGAGGCTAAGAAGTGAAAAATAATGTTATAAAAGTGATTTTGATATAAGAAGGATAATAAAATGTGAATTTCCTATTTTACCCTTCAAATTTTAACTATTTTTTAATTTTTCCGTTAGTTTTAACGGCCAGGGACCAAATGCGCCACTTCGTTCATAACTGAGGGACTAAACTCGGATACGGCCATAACTCAGGGACTGAATCGGAACTTGCTTAAAGCTCAGGGACCAAAGATGCAATTTTCCCTTATTATTATTATTATTATTTTGAGTGCTACTGACTCTGTTACAATGTAGTATCTGTTCATATCTACTTTCTCAACCTACTGAAGCACAAAGAGTCAACAGTTGACTCCACTGAGGCTCGAACCCACTCCCATCATCCTTGTGGAAGATGTTGTATTATTTGATTATATATATATATATATATATTCAAATGTCATTATTAAAAGAAAAAAATAGTGTGTTATTAATTGTATTTATATATAGAAAATTGCAATATTAGTTTCTTAATTGTTGCCTCAAACCATATTGACTTTCTAAATTTTTATAAAGGGCAAGGGTTTTGGTTCATCGCCAATAGAGATGGCTAAAGTCTATCACCTTTGATTGCACATGAAGCCTAGCCGTCAATCTAGATATAAAATTGTAATTTGTAGTTCTAAATTATACAAAGTCTCTATTAACGTTGAAGAACCAAAAGTCTAAAACTATCAAAATCACTATCTACATGAAAAAAAAGTAACAAAATCGTTGTCTCGAGTGAAAAATTGAAAGGATAATAATTATATTAATATCAACAATGAAAAGATTAAAACTGTTATTTTGTATAAATATAAAGATTTAAAAGAGCTACTTATTTCTTATTCAAATAAACACATTTTTGGGATTACTTTTTTGTTTTGTAATTAAAATAGAAATAAAAATAAACATGTATTCACCTATTATATACAAAAAGGAAAAGATACACACATATATATATATAGGCTAAGGCTCTGGTGCGAAAAACTGAAGAATGAAGACCCCAAGTGTGAAAGTGAGGAGAAATATGAGCCTTTGATCTGTCCAGTTCAATGGCTCTAAAAAAAAAATAGCACTTCTAATCTACACGGCGATATCTTCTCTAGTAAATCATCTCTGATCTACTGTCTTTGCATTTTGTTCAAATCATGGAATGAAGGCACAAAATTGTCTCTTGAAAGGCACAATAGTATACACTGGAAAGCACAACAATGTGCTCTAAAAGGCTCAACAATGTGCACTCCAAGGCAAAATAATATGTATTTCGAAAGTACAACAATGTGCTCTAGAAGGCTTAATAATGTGTTCTAGAAAGCAAGAAATGCTTATTAGTCTTCACGGGATTATTGAACCCGTTTCCTTCCCTCTTTCACGGGACTTAGCAATGGATATGCTGAGCCTGTTAAACCAGCTTGTTAACAATGTTCACTCATAGACACAACAATGTGCACTCGAAGGCAAAAATAATGCAACCAAAGACAAAAAAAAAATGCACTTAGCAACGAGTCTGTTGAATCAACATTTAAAAAAATGTGCATTGAAAGGCACAACAATGTACACTACAAGGCACAACAATGTGCACTCAAAGGCAAAAATCAACGGACAAAAAAATATGCACTTACATACAAAATTTACAAAATTGCCACCGCGTATTTTTAAAATTTTCCTTCATTTTCGACAATTGATCTAGATTTAATCAATGGATAAGATTTAACCCTATTTTTAACTTGGGAATTCCTTCACATATGATCCGTTATATATATATATATATATATATATATATATATATATATATATATATATATATATATATATATATATATATATATATATATAT
>NC_044916.1:6484337-6505888 GCF_003576645.1 Ipomoea triloba
TATATATATATATATATATATATATATATATATATATATATATATATATATATATATATATATATATATATATATATATATATATAGTTCGTTTCATGTGAGAACCACTGCTTGGGTGTGAACCTATGAATTCTTATGCATCGTTGAGATGCGAGATTGGACGGTCGAGATCTAAGGAGTGGTGCAGTGGTACATCGAGTGTAGTTGTGTAGTGGTGCAATCAAGTATATTTTACCAAGTCAAAATCATTATAAATCTCAAGATCGAGCATGATCAACGGTGCACAATAGTATACAAGTTCACATGTTAACATAGGTAGGTTCTCATTTGAACCTAATTATATATATATATATATATACTTATTTATTTATTGTATTTTTAAGATGTCTCTATTTTAAAAACAAAGGGTTAACTCAAAAAAACAAGCCACACGTACCTATACATGATATCCACCACTTTTTTAAAGCTGCAGCCTTATTAGTAAGGCGAAGCCTATACATGATGGTGGCCGTTAGTTGGGGAGTCATTTCAAAGTGTTCCTTTTCTTTTTCTTTTTTTTTTTTTTTGCAAATTTTTGGGACAATTTTTTATTGTCCACACACTTGTCTATTTTATTACTCTATATGTTTAATTAATACTATATGATTTTACTATTGATATTTTTGTATTATAATTTAAATATGGTATTACACTATTTTATTACTCTATATGTTTAATTAATACTATATGATTTTACTATTGATATTTTTGTATTATAATTTAAATATGGTATTACATTATGTCTACATAAATGATAACACCAAACACACAAACACACCAAAACTTACGCATAACTCATATTACATACACTACTCAAGTGATTAACATACATAATTGAGATGAATGTACAAAATTCGTGGTCAGAATACACAGAATGTCAAAACAGAATGCACAGAATATCATCACAACATACACAGAACTCATCTTAGTGTTTACACTACTCCAATGGTTAACACACATAATCCATAACCATAATACACATAATTCATAACCATAATGTACATAAATGATAACACCAAATACACAAACACATCAAAACCTACGCATAACTCATCTTACACTACTCAAATGATTAACATACATAATTGAGATGAATGTACAAAATTTGTGGTCAGAATGCACATAATGTCAAAACAGAATGCATAGAATATCATCATAACATACACAAAACTCATTTTATAAGTTAACGGCTGACTGGAAACACGATTTCCAAAAAGAACCATTAATTAAAAAGATCCAAAGGAACGCTGTTTTGGATCGGGGTGCACAATGCATTGTGCACCCTGATCTACGATATAAATGGCCATATTTAACGCCATGCTTACATGAAAACCCCCTTGTCTAACGTAAACATTATAGACAAATTGTAACTACTGAAACTAACAAATCAACAGCTATGATTAAACATAAAGATATCAAGAAATCCGCCAAATTAGCATGACAAATTCCCCAAAATTACGTTTAAAGAGTAAATTCGTCTAGCCAAAAACTCACTCTCCGGTATAAATAGAGATAGAGTCCAAATTTTCCTCCCATTCTACACCTACACATTCTAATTTCTAATTCACACCAGTAGACCAAAATGCACACCACCGACTGTGTAAATGCACACTTAAATGCCAAACTTTGTTTTATAAATATTACAAACTTTAAAGTTTATAATAATTATAAAATTGACCCTGTATTGTTTGTTTTACTAAAATCTTAAACCATTGATGAACACTAATGAGTGGCTATAATAAGTCTACACTTGTTACATGAAGACCTTGTTCCTCCTCCAAATCACACAAAATGCACACAACTGACGGTGCAAATTCACACCTACGGAGGCCACAATGAACATAATAATTATAAAATTGACTCGGTGTTTTTTTTTTTTTTTTACTAAAATCCTCAACCATTGATGAATCATAATGGGTGACTATGGTCAATCCTCACTTGTTACAGGAATACCTTGTTCCTCCTCTAAATTACCCAAAATACAAACTACTGACACTACAAATTCACACCTACGGAGATCACAATGTACACAATATTGCAAACCTAAAAATTTGCAATAATTATAAAATTGACCCTGCATTTATTTTTACTAAAATTTTCAACCATTGATGAACCCCGATGGGTGGCTATGATCAGTCCTCACTTTTTATAGGAGAGCATTTCTCTAAATTACTCTAAATGCACACCACCGACGGTCCAAAACGTATGCCTTCAGAGACCACAATGCATGGCACCGATCGTGAAAATGCACACTTGTTATATGAGGATCTTGTTCCTCTTCTAAATCACCTAAAAGTAAACAATAAACAGGGAAAATGCACACTAGTTAAGATAGCATAAGTTCAAATAAAATTAAAGAATTATTTTCGGACCTTAGAAAACAAAAATAAATAGTGATGATACACGTGTGGTGTGGATTTGCGAAGATTGCGGTAACCATTTGAAACATGCGTTGATGGAAACAATGCACAAAAAGATTGGATGTACAATTGTAAAAGCGACCCTTCTTCCTTATTTCCATGTGCAAATATTTAATATATGATATGAAGAATTAACTTAAACCATTCACTTATCTGTACTTTTCCATCTTTCCCATTTTTATTCTATTTTATTTTGGTATTTGCGTGTGGTCTATTTTAGTAAGTCGTCACAAATTTCCATGGCCACTACATGGAATTGAATTCATAGCACTAAAATACAGTCGGTGAATTAAATATTTGGTTTCTAGTTGTAAATAAGTCAAGGTTCGCCGTGGGTGTTTGGTACGAGTGTACGACAGTTTCAAACTAGAATATACCTCATGAATATTCTCAACAAAATGTCATTTCAATTAATCATGCACACAATTCAAATTTAGTTTATAAATTTTGTTTTATTAGTAACTAGCTACATTTTACAAAGTTTCAATTCTACAAAGAATTAAAAAAAAATGCATGAATAAGATCACAAGACGAGATTTATTTAATGCACACCTTTGTATAGTAACTGTTAAATTTCTCGTCACGCATAAAAGGAAGTATAAAAATTTGATTTATTGTGGACATGAATTTACAACATTTGAGAACGCCAATAGTTGATGTACATCTAATGATTTACTTCATGCACCTGACTTTAAAAGAGGCTGAGAGCACCTTAAATTTGGGAGTAATTAATGAAAAATAGCATTATTAATTATATACTGCATACATACCGCGGGAAAAAAGGAAAAAATATTAAAACCGAAAACCATCTGCAAATTAAAATACTAAGTCTTGTTTGAAGTTTGAATAAGGAACATGATCATATCGTACGACGGTCCAAGTCGTGCTCAGTTTATGTAAGACTACAAATTTTCTTTTCAAATCAAATAATAGATGTTGATTAATTTATGTGGCAAGGTTTGCTTTCTAATCAAGTTATTCATTTAAATTACATTGTCGTTTTGGCAAGATTATAGACTGCTTCGAGTCCTTGAATGCGAAGAGGAAAAAAAAAAAAAAGACTTTCAGAGTCATTTTTAGGTTTTTAAATGGACCCTAAAATTAATTTATGATTGAGAGAATGTTCATTTTCCCTCGTGATTTTTACCTCCAAACTTACCCGTCATGACGTGACTTATATTCATTAGGTACCAATGAATTGACTAACTAATAAATTTAACTACCAATCATATGATGGCAGATCAAAAGAAAAAATTTGTAGAGAAAATACATGAGGGTTTATAGCATTGCCCTTTATGATTTGCCTAATAAGTTCATGTTTTTGCCTATTGATGAGTCTAAGGCTGTCCTCAACCCTGCCAATCCTCTCTTTCTAATCTATGTGGCATGAGAGAGTTTATTTTTATTTTTATTATTATTATTATTTAATGCCATGTGTGTTGCAATAGGATAGAGAAATTGCTAAATTAGCAAGAGGAGAGAGAATGAAAAAGTGAGAGAAAAGTATGGACGTATGGTAAATCTAATTTGTGTATTTTTTTTTTATCTTTTTTATTTCCTATTATATTATTTTAGTTATTATATTTATAATATAATATGAAAGTTGGACAACTTTTTAAAGTGAGAGAATATTGCATGGATGTAGAACAAATAACGAAGAATTTACAAATTTGATGATAGGGAAGTGGGACCCATTTTAAAAAGTAGCTATGAATAGATACTACATTGTAATAGAGTCAATAGTACTAAAAAGAAAATTACTTGTGAAGTAACTCTTTATATTCAACTTTAATAGAACTCAATCATGAATGAAAATTTTATTTCGTAAATAATTGAGTGATGAAAAGGGATAACAAATATAATTGAAGGACAATAAATCTTATATATCCCTATAAGGCTATAATTCAATGACGAAAACTGTCATTTTTTAAAAATTTGTGTTAAAAATATTATAATAGTACTATCTGGCTTAATAATTTTTAATTTACAAAAAAGCTTACTGTACGTTCATACTCAGGTATGCTCTGGGTGGACATAATTTGAAGTACCAAATGAGATTCATTGTCTATTCCACAAAATTATAAATGACTCATGCATAATATATATATATATATATATATATATATATATATATATGTATGTATGTATATAGACCTGACAATTATGGACACGACCCGAGACCGGACACGAAAATAACGGGTTAGTGTTTAGCCTTAACATGTCCCGGGTGGTTAACGGGTTGACCCGTTGAGAACCCGTTATGTTTCGTGTCTTAACGGGTCAACCCGTTAAACCTGTTAAGAACCCGTTAATATTATCGTGTTAACCCGTTTACACAGACATGTTTATAACCCGCTAAGAGCCATTGTCATTTATGTAAGAACCATTGTAATGAATGAAATGACAAAAGATATCATGAACATGACTAATGATGAATCACTATATTAGACCAAGATCCTACACCAATTATTGATGTTCAACAATCAGAAAATTGAATTTTTATTGTGTTCAATTTTATTCTAAAAATTAGTATGTACTTCTTTAACTATGATTGTTGGATGTTATTTTATCATTTTATGAATGTTATAAATTGAATTTTCTTTTTAATTTGTTTGATGGATTTAATTGTAGGTTTTATTTCTTTTTTATATAACTTAACTTTAAATTTTAGTTTATTTTAAAAAATATTAATAGGTTTAGCGGGTTTAAACGGGTTTCGTGTCATATCGTGCCGACACGACTCGAAACCCGTTAACAAAACATGTCTATCGTGTCAACCCGTTAACTAATCGTGTTTGTGTTTTGTGTTAAGAATTTGAACCCGTTAACCTTAACGTGTTGTGTTCGTGTTTAGCCTTATCGTGTTCGTGTCGTTATCGTGTCGACCCGTTAATGAATCCGTATACACGAATTACCAGCTCTATATATATATATATACACACACATCTCTAAATTTAAAAACAGGTCTATAAATTGAGAAGGATAATCAAGTGATATCATACATTATCTTAGGTGAGAAGTGTGGAAAAATTACATCCGTTCTATTATTGTAAGAAAATCATTATATTGTTGTAATTATTAAAAACAACCTTTAATTCATCCATGCATTGTGAAAATTTTAAGAGTACATTTGTTTTTTTTTTTTGGTGGGATAAGAGTACATTTGTTAATAACTACCAATGCACTAAAATTTGAGTGTATAAAGTTTGTAATAATGGTGAAAATGTCGTTATATATTTTCCCCTTTCCTATTGAATCATGAGTTGAGTTGAATCTCTGGTCTTTACTCCCAAATTTTATTCATGTGATCAGTTGGGCTGTTCAGGCCGACAATTAATATATTCTTGTTTGCATGTTTGGTTTGCATAGTAAAACTCAATACAATAGAAATTCTATTTCGTAACAACATTTAGTTACGTTGATTTGAAAAATAAAAATGAAATAACTATTCAAAATTAAAGACAAAATACCACAATTTTCAATATTACTTAAATTATTTTGTCCTTTCCTTATATAAGAGCCAATAGTGATAAAATTCACACACATATATAAAGAGATAAAGTAATTTTATTTTTTTTTTTGGTAAATTTACAGGGTCTTTCTCTCCGTCCGTTCAACGGTCCCGGGTCCACTCACGTTCGCTCCGGGAGCTGGCCCAAGGGGAATTGTCACTTATGGAATTGAACCCGAGTTCTCCCAAAATTCCTCCCCACAAAGAGAGCTCACTTGCCACTTGAACTACCCCATTGGGTTAGAGAGAAAGTAATGATTATGCCTTTAACATGGCAGTTGGCTCATATAATGAAAATAGAGGCAATATGAATAGGATTTCAGAAGAATAAAATATAGAATAAATAGAAGGAAAAAAATATCAAATAAGCTCTCAAATTTTATATGAAAAGTAAATTAGGTTATTAAACTTTTTAAAGTTACAATTAAACCTATCAATATTTTATTTTGATGCAATAAAACTCAAAAACTGGTTAGTGACATGTGATAGTAGGTTATTAGGGTTTCGGCAACTCTCCGGCGACACTCTAGTCTATTCTGGCACCATTGAAGAAGGCAACCAGTGGTTGTCTTCTCCGCTAAAAAGGCGATCAATGGATCGCCTTCTTGGCTGACCATGGTGACCGGAGTGTTGCCGGAATGCTAGTGAAATGCTATCACAGGTCGCTAACCGATTTTTGGGCTTCACTTCACCAAAGTAAAATGTTGATGGGTTTGATTGCAACTTTAAAAAATTTAGGGGCATAATTGATTTTTTAGGTATAGTTCGAGGGCCTATTTGACTCTTTTCCCTAAATAGAATAAGAATAAGCAAATTTCACTTTTAGTCATCGATTGTTGTAACATTACCACATTTAGTCTTACTTTTTTAAAGTTTGTTTCATCATACCCATCCCATAACTTTCATTTCCTTACTACAATTAGTCCTTCGTTGTTTAGTAAAGATGACTAATATGTAATATTATCATTCAATTAACATAAATTACATATTAGGGGTAAGAGACTTAAATTATAAAATTACTTGCTAACCATCTTTGCTAAATGCAAAATGACAAAAATTTTAAAATCCGATAACCGATCAACGGTTCAAACCGGAACAGTCGATTCGGGAACAAGAACTAGAACCTTTATATATATATAGTTTCAGTTCCGATTCGACTATTTTCGGAACCAGAACCGTGGTCAAGCCTAGAATTACGGGCCTACTTTCTTGAGCCCAATTTGTAGCATTAATATTATATGGACCTAAAGGGCACTCGCTATTAATTTTATCTCAAAATTTTCAATTATATAAGTTTAGTCCAATAAAACCATTAAATATATAAGAATATTTTTATCATTATAAAAATTTAGTTACTCATGATAAGACATAAATGAATAGCTAATGCCATGGGATTTTGGGAATAACTATTCCCATTGCCACTCCACGTTAACAGACAATGCATTTATCTACGAGAATATTATTTCGAGTTAATAACCAAAATGGTCCCTTGACTATAGCGAAATTACTAATTTGGTCCCCAACTATCATTCTTACTCAATTAAGTCCTCAATTATGAAAATCTTACTCAATTTAATCCTCCATTAAATCTCCATCCATAGGTTGTTAAATTCAAGGGCAAAAAAGTAATTTCACTTGCTTCTTTTCTTCTTCACCCCTCTCCAAACTCCTTGGTACTGATATCTCCATGTTCAAAGGAATTGAAAGAGAAATAATATAAATGAAGCTTAGGGAATAGAAACAGAAAATGCATCACTACTTGAAATCTGCAGCAGTTCTGGGTATTTCTTCCACGGCCAATCGCTAATAACACAAATTATCTGACTAAAAATAAAGTTTGATGATTGGTTTGTATGTGATGATGCCCTTCTTGTTGTTCAAAAAATTAGTGATTTCTACTTTGGGTCAGTAAATTAACTCTCACCAGAAGGTTTCTTAACGCCGGAAAACCCCCCAGCTTCATTACTTTGCCCAAATTCCTTTCGAGTGAGACGAGAGCCCCTCTCTCCATCCATATTTCCAAAGAAAAATTACTGGAGCATCGCACGAACCTCACAGACCCAGAAAATTAACGGATGAGCTCTACTCCAACATGACCGGAAAACTCTTTGACTCCATGACATCATTTAGAGACCAAAAACACCCATTAAAGGTATGCCCATTTGAAGCAACACTAACCAGTACACTATACTTACCTGGGTTATAGCCGTGCTAATACCATGCAAGGAAGAGTAGTCGCCGGAAAACCACCAACAGCCGCCGATTTAATTCACAAGGATATATTCACCATGAATCATATAACATTGCCAGAATTTAGAAAGCAAAAGAAGGGCGAGAATTTGAATTCAAGTCCATACGACGTAGTTTGGTGCTGCTAAATGTGGAGGTAGAAAGTTTGTAAAATTACAGTTTTGCCCTTAATTTTGACGGTCAACAAACAGAGAAATTAACGGAGGACTAAATTGAGTAAGATTTTCATAGTTGAGGACTTAATTGAGTAAGAATGATAGTCGGGGACCAAATTGGTAATTTCGTTATAGTTAAGGGACCATTTTGGTTATTAACTCTATTATTTCACTTTGAGCTTATTTCGTGAACCAAATGTATTATAAAACTTTTGTTACTGAGTTTATAAATATCACCAGCTTTAATTTGATAAAAAATAATCTTGAAATAATTTCGTGTTTTTTTTAGTACTACTGACTCTGTTATAATTGTAGTATCTGTTTATAATTACTTGTTAACAGAGGCTCGATCCCAGTCCTCTCCACATGGGGTGCAATCGGGTGCCACTAGACCACAAGTTCATTGAAATATTTTAATGTTAAATAGTATACACCTAACAAAACTAGTGAGTGTAGAAAGAACACAAACAGGCCGTCGTACCAATCACACCCAAAACTAAAGTGCTTTATTGGAGTCAATCCCTTAACCTAAGAAAGCGTTAACGGTAAAACTCCTAGTCCGCTAGTGGTCGTTGTTGACAATTATATAAACCCAATTCCACTTTATGTATAAATCTTTAATTTAATTATTTAGTAAATTGAAATCTAGTCTTGTATAACAAGCAAGAACATGTTGCTCATTATTGTATTCAAGCATTGATCATCAGAATGATCAATAATATATACAACTGAGGGATAAATATATCCATTTAAAGTATTTAAAATTTAAAATGAACATTAATTTTTTTTAAACAAATAGTTTATTAAAAAGGAGAATCATATGATAACAAAAGTCCTGTCATTATAACTGAATGTTTAGTTTACAGAATAATTTTTAAAAAATAAAAATCATATTACATAGGGAATAAAATAGACAAGAAATAAAATATGAATTCTATTATATTGTTTGGCTTATAAAAGAAATAGACTTTAAGGATTGTATTCTAATATTTGGTCTATATAAAAAGTAGAAATGGAATAAAATTTAAAAAAAAAAACAAAAAAAAAACATATATACTGAACGATATATGTGTAATAATAATAATAATAATAATAATAATAATAATAATAATCAAGGGAAAATTAAATGCCCTATTTAGTAAATGGTTGTTAGCTGATTGGGTTAGAATGTATGATTAGTTGATAACATTAGCTGATTGTATAAAGATGTTTGGTAAATTAACTGTTAGTTGATAGCTATTTGGTATAATTTCTTTTCTCAAAAAGCTAATTGAAAAAGTTACTTTGAGTAGCATTTTGAATTTTAGTATTTTGGAGTTACAAAAAGCTTATCAAACAAACACTTATATTAATTTTTTAACCAACAACTAATAGTGGTCAAATACGCTAAAATTGGTTGATACGCAAATTATTTACCAAACATGCCAATGACTTACTCCTAAGGGAATAACTTATTCTCAGTAATAAAATAATGACTTTTTAAACGACTGAGTAGGCTTATTTCCAAGAACACAATTAAATTCTTGACTTATTCTAAGAATGAAAATACTTTAAAATATTTTTTTTGCTAAAGTACGGAAAAATAAATACACATAAAAATATGGAAATTTTAAAAACAAAAATTATATATATGTATGTGCAATTGGGCGTCAAAATAACAAAGTAATTAATTGTTTCCAAAAAAAAAAAAAACAAAGTAATTAATTTTTTTTGAAAATCAACAAAGTAATTAATTGATACAAGTAATTGTTAATGTTCGATCTATATATGGATTTAACGGGCACGCACTTAATTAACTTGATAACTTCCTAGGTTTTATTTTATTTTTTATTTTTTTATTTTTTTTTATTTTTATGTTATTTCTTTGTAGCCAAGTATAGGTATGTAACTATTGGCACACACGTTGAGCCAACGATAATTTTGCATGTGTTAACTGTTAGAGACAAAATTAGTCAAAATAACGTATTTGAAACTTTGTAGAAAAATCTTTAATTAATTCCAACTACATGTGTCTACATCTAATGTTAGACCCATACATGCACCAAGAAGAGGTCAAAACTTAGGAAAAATGTTATTTGTACACATTTTTAATTAAATAAATGTTGTACTATTTGATTTTTTTTTAAGTACTACTGGCTCTATTATAATATAGTATATCTATATATGTTGAGCATATAATGTATAACATAAATGTGCAATCCAACTACCAATTTAAGCTTTTAGTTGAGAGGGAGCACATGTTTCAATTCTTTACATATATTTTTTTCAAGAGTCAATGCCGGCCCTCACTGAGTTTGAACTTGTAGTCACCGAGATGTCATTGAGCTACAGGATATTTGATTTAATTTGTTATATAACTGCCATTTGTCATTACTTTTTCAAACTATACACACACACATATGTGTGTGTGTTCTTGAAAGATGATTACGTACTCTAATCACATGTCCTAATTTTATGGGAGGAAAAATATAATGCAAAAAAAAAAAAAAAAACGATGGAATAAAAAGAGAGTAATAACATATTTGGTTTACATAATAGATTTTGGATGAATAGAAATACTATTCTATATGAAATTGAATAAGCCAAGCTAAGAATAGAATATAAATTTTATACTATCATTTGGTTCAACAAATAAATAAATTTAAGAATTGTATTACAATACTTTAATTTGTTGGTTTAAAGAGGAGATAAATGTAATAAATAGAAATACTCTTATGCTTATATATATAAAGAGGAGAAATGTAATAAGCATACAAAAGATAGAAATACTCTTTATATATATATATATAGAGAGAGAGGGGCAATTAAAAAACTATTCCTAATAATTCAAAATAATTGATACCAAGTCCTATAAATTACGTACCGTATCTTTCTTGTAAGGGAAATAGCTCATTGTTGAGAATAATTATATTCTTAATTAATAAATGCCGCTACCTAATAATGAAATACATCTATTTTAAAAAATGCAATTGTATTTCATACTTATTTCTAGAATCATACATGTTGTAAGCATTATATTATCCTTTAGTTGTCATATTCATTAACTACTCATAAATTGATTGAACACGCCTTAAATTATTAAATAAACGAAGGTAGATAATAATTTGGTCCCTGTAACATTAGACATTAATACGACTTGCGATAAGTGTTATAATAAATAATTGATTAATTTATTAATCCCAAATTATATAGCATTTAAAGCTAACATTTATTTAATACAAATAAAAAAAAATACTATCGAGTATTGACCATCCAACTTTTAAAGTACGGTTTGTCTATTTTGTTGTTTTGTGTGTTTTCTGTCAAAATCAGACAATTTCAACTTCAACATTCCTTACTATGGAATTTTCCCTTTCAATTCTCTCTTGGAATTTTTAACTTAGTAAATTGAACAAAACTTTCCAAATTCACACGGTATCAGTCCACCATTTCCTAATTCTTCTCCTCCTATAAATATATCACTTCACAAATTAGAACCACCATGCATGCATAAACCCCTCCCTACACATCTATAACATACACACAAAAACTACGTTCGAGAAAACAAAAATATTTCATTTCTTCGATCTTCATCAAACAAAAAGTGCGTTAACGTTCGAGAAAACAAAAATGCAACGATCAATTATGACAAGCCTAGTGTCGAAGCGCGGAGCTCCGATGGTGCGGCGGCCGGCGGCGACGTGCGTCGACGTTTTCATAAACCACAGAGGCGTGGACACGAAGCGGACGGTGGCGTCGCTGCTGTACGACCGGCTGGCCCGGTTCAGGATCCGGTCGTTCTTGGACAACAAGAACATGAAACCGGGCGACAAGCTGTTCGAGAAGATCGACGGCGCTATCGCCAAATGCAAGGTAGGCGTCGCCGTTTTCTCGCCGCGCTACTGCGAGTCCTATTTCTGTCTCCACGAATTGGCGCTTTTCATGGAGTCCAAGAAGAAGGTCATCCCCATCTTCTGCGACGTTAAGCCGTCGGAGCTCCGGGTGGTCGACAATGGGACCGTTCCGGTTCACGAAATCGACCGGTTCAACTCCGCCCTAGAGGAGGCCAAGTACACTGTTGGCCTTGCCTTCAACTCTCAAGAAGGGTAAGTTCATATAGCCAAATAAATGACATTCAGATTTAGTCTACATAATATGTTAATATATAATATAATATATTAACGGCAGACACATAATATATATGTTATTAACATATTCTCCGTCTCTTTCAGGAACTGGTCAGATGTTGTGACAAATGCTACAGATATTGTGATAGAGAGTTTGATAGAGATAGAGGGGGAGAAGCAAATGGCAAAGAGAATTACTGGGATGTAAGAGACTACCATTCATTTCATACATTTGGAGAGAGAACAGAGTAAATGAAAGATCTTGTTCCTACCAATTGGTTTGTTCTTTGATTATTTATTTTCATTAATGTTTTTAGAGAAAATTAAAATTTCTCATGCTAATTTTAGATTGAGGAGAGCAGAGACTAATGTATAGTAATGCTCGTGTGTCACATACATTTTTTCATTCTTTAATTTCCTCAAATTTGTATTAATTAATTATGTAAAAATAAAGTGTAAGGAATAAAATGTTTAAATTGATGTGGTTTGAATTTATTTACTTACTCGATAACTGGTGTGTTTCCTTCAATAAATATAATTTTTAATACTTATTTGATTACGTATCTTGCAAAAAAAAATATACGGAGTATATTTTTATTTTGGTTTTGGAGGACTATTAATGTTTAATTGGAAGGTTTACTGAAGTAAATTTACGTCACTCATCGATTATTGCACTACTAGTATTCAGAATGCACAATCAATTAAATAGTCGCGGCTTAGTGTAATTGATTCGTTACTTGATTTAAAGGTCATGACGGGAGGCGGCAGTGTGAATTTGTAGGGGTTCGAATTCCACTGGAAGCATATATGGGGAAAATACTCTAAGACCGACCGGTGTGAAAATTAAGTAGATAATATAAAGGCGTTATTACATGTAGTATCAGATGTAACGTGATTTGGAAAAATACCCTAATAAGCTATTCCACAAAAAAAAAAAAAAATTCAAGATAATAGCAATTTACTCCGAAATGAGACGTCACATGTTCGAAATTTTGTGAAAACATTGACTCTTTGTACTTCAATAGTATATGAACAGATACTATATTGTAAAAGAGTCAATAGTACTAAAAAAAAAATACAAGTACAAAATAGATATTGTTATGCTACTAGAATTTACTAATTTAAGTTTGAAATCACTGCCTTATACAGCACAAAATAGATATTGGGGTGTTTGGTTATTGGTTTATCAGTCAAATTTTAGCTTATTTGACCAAGTTTAGCTGTTTGACCTTCCAATAAGTTATTTTGAAGTGTTTGGTAAATGTTTTATTGGCCTTGGCTGATTGGGTCAATAAGCTGAAAATTGAAAAGCTAATGAATGTAGCTTTTTTATCAGCTGGTTGGGATCAATGAGTTTATTGACTATTTTGTCCTTTGAAATCAATGAGATTTACTTTTAAATGGGTGGTGGATTTGTTATTTTTATAATAATAATAATAATAATAATAATAATAATAATAATAATAATAATAATATATCAACGGGTGATGAGTTTGTCCTTTTTAATAATAATAATAATAATAATAATAATAATAAAATTGAAAATAATAAATAAAAATTGTTTTAGAATATAATAATTTAGTAAGAGTTAAATAAACAAAAACAATTAACTTATGTCCTTTAAAAAAGTATAAATGATACCCACATTTTATAATTATTTGTTAATGTGAGTTTATCTTCTTGTTATATTTAAAGGTTTAAATAATACAATATACACATACCCTTAAATGTCATTTTACATTCAATCAGTTATTAGTAAACAGTTATAAATTACCAAACAGTTTTTTATAACCAGCTAATACAACCTGCTAGTCAAACCAATTAACGCAATCAACCATCAACTACTAGCTAAACCAATTAGCTATCAGTTATCAGTTATTTGCCAAACACCTCATTGTTATGCTACTAGAATAATGGGGTCCACAGCATAATTTACCTAGAATAATCTACTAATTTAAGTTTGAAATCACTGCCTTATACAGCTCCTTGGATCTGTTGGGCCTTCCATCTTGGATCTGTTTGTGAACTTGAGATTTTTTTTTTTCTAATTTTTTTCACTTTTTTATTTACAAATATAGGGGTGCTTTAGTAATTTAGAGCGTATTTTAAATACTGAATATGAATTTAGGGGTTTAATTTATGGTAAATTTAGACTCCTTTGCTAATATATTCTCCTTCTTCACATGGATTCTTTCTCCATCTTACTTTGAGTTTTCTTTTTCTACATTTTTTTCTAACCATGTACATAAATTGGTTTTTGTGCTTTTTAATTTTCTATCGTTTGAGTATAATATTATCTATTTTTGTTAATGAGTTATGTGTATTTTTCGCAGACAATGCATTGATATGCACTGTAGAGTAGTGTAGACTCCATTGGTGTGTATTTTCACGGTCGGTTGTGTGCATTTTGAGTGATTTAGAGGAGGAACAAAGTCCTCTTGTAACAAGTTTGCATTTGCATGGTTGGTGGTGTGCACTGTGACCTACATATATGTGCACTTACATGGTCGGTGGTGTGGATTCTGAGTGATTTAGAGGAGGAACAATGTCTTCATATAACAAGTGAGTATTAATCATAGCCACCCATTTGAGTTCAGTTGTGAGGACTAATTGAAACTGTCCATCGTCCAATTTTAAGTATACCTTCATACAAAATGAGTGATGCTATAAACCCTTCTAAAATTTTCCTCCTTATTTCTCCTCCTCATGACATGTCACTACTTAATTGGTTACTCTAATGTTTAATTAAAAGTAAGTGAGGTCAGCAAATTCATGACACTTATTGATTATAAGCCACATCATGAGAGGGAATATTAGGGAGAAAATAGCATTTTCCAAAAAAAAAATAATAATATAGTGGAAAACTGAAAAAAAAATTACAATAAAAAATTAATAGTACATTTTTTTTTCTAAAATTCAAATTTACTCCAAAAGGCGAATACTTTTTTTTTTCTTTTTTTTTTTCTTTTTTCATTAAGATTAGCATAACTCAAGAAATCTCTATTGATTACAAATTGCAACATTTACATCTAAATTCATTACATCTTTCTTGTGAATAATTTGTACTAAAATTTGATAATGCTATTTTCAAAGAGGCAAAGTTACTTGATGATGAAGAAGAAAGACTTAATTTTGTTGTTGAAGAGGAATACTTTTAACTTATTCCCAACCTATTTTGGCACATTTTAACTAATCTAGTTGTACTAAAGAATTTTTTTTTTATCTATCTCAATCAACGCGAGCATATATAGAATGAAAAGAGATGACTAATTCTCATAATCAATAGTGGATCGGAGGAGTTAGAAATTCCATTATTCAATTGGAGCAAAAGTAATTTGAAACACTAAGAAAACTTGAATGAAACAATATCTTGAAGCGATGATTGCATGTCGATTGTTGAATAGGCCGGCTTTCAACATAGTGTTGGTCGGAAATTCCAATATTTTAACATGGTGAGTTATCTGTTCAGATTTTCCGTTCAACTTTGATCTATTGGCTGCTATTTCCGACCAAATGTTGGTGTTGGACAAAAAATTTCGACAAAGATTTGTTGGGATATCTAATTTGATCGGAAGCCTCATTTCTGACCGAAAAGTCCATTTTTCATGGTTGGTTGGAAATTGAGAGATTTCCAACAGTAAACTATGATAGCATTAGAGATGAAAAACACTGACTTTTAAGTACTCATTCTCATAATCCACATGTGTTGAAAGTATACTATAACAGATACAGAGTATTTAATACTACTGTAATGAAACATTCCAATTTACTGTAATACATTCCAATCCACTGACTTTTAATACATTCCAATTTACTTTCAAATTCTCATAATCACGTTTAATATTCCAAAACTGGAATGAAACATTCCAGTTTACTGGAATGAAATTTCAATTCATTAGGACTTAGGATACATACATACATACATACATATATATATATATATATATATATATATATATATATAATAATATTTATTTATATTTATTATTATTAAAATCTACTCCGTAACAAAGTTCGGTTCGGTTTTTAATCAAACCGTTCGTTTTACAAGAATTTCGAACCGTTCGATTTTGTATTACTAGTTCGGTTCGGATCCGATCGGTTCGGTTCGGATAAACCGAACCGAATTTCCCACCCCTAGACTGGACTACTGATGTTAGATAAAGACAATGGAAGGCCATCGCAGACGAAAGATCTGTGGTAATTATTGATTTTTTTAGTTAAAAGAGTTCATGCCAACCGTGTTCGAGTATACCAGTTCTGTCATGTTTAGTCCTAAATTTTCGAGTTAACCACTTGTGGTTCATCAATTTTCAAATTTTAACAAACTAAGGTCCTTTAACTTTGAAATTTGAAAGACCACGAGTGGTTAACTTGAAAATTTAGATGTAAACGTGACAAAACTACTATACTAGGAGGACCTTAGATTTAAAAAAAAAAAAAAAAACAAACTCAAGTTAAAACTAATGTGCTAAATTTACAAATTAATTATGCAAAGATAAGTATCAATTGCTATATCATGGATCGGGTACAGTGTACTTTGCATTGTAGATCTTGGTCTAAAATAACATTCAAATTATATACTTGCAATTAATATATTATGTACATTATTAAATTAATAAATTATGTACATATTACAATTAACATATTATGTATATGCAATTAATATATTATGTACCTGTAATTAATAAATTATGTACATATTACAATTAATGTATTGTGTACATGCAGTTAAAATATTATATATCCAGTTAATAAATTAATTACCTATTACAGTTAACATATTATACCCCTTCAATTTATCTACATGTACATAAGCTGTTAACTGAAGATATATAATTTAAATATTATTTTGAATCCGGCTCTATAATGCAATATGAACTAGCTGATAAATATAATCTGGACTATAAGTATCGTTTTAAAAATAAAAATAAAAATCCATACTATCTTTTAGGGTAAGCCTAAGTCATATAAGTTAGGCCTTGTGTAATGTGACCCAATCTATTCCTAATAAAAGCCTGTTCTAGTCTCAAAACTATAATGGGTAAGTTTAGAGCTATCGGGCTTTAGAAATGAACTGTGTTGATCGTTCAAACAAAATTCCACAAATTTATTAACATTAAAGTTTCAATTCTTCTTTCGAAAAAAAAAGTTCCAATTCTTATATCATTGAGCAGGGTTCACAATGCACGGTGGACTCTGGTGCATGTGTATGTGTCTTATATTGTGAGTTTTTGTGTTTTGTGTTATGAAATTCTGTATATTAAGAATATGAATGTAGTACCTAAAACAAATTAGTAATATGTCTTATGTTATGATTTTTATGTCTTGTGTTGTGAAATTATGTGCCAATGAACATAAATTATATACATAAATCAAATTTGAAAATAAGTAAATATATAACTTGTGTTAGTATCTTGTATGAAATTTCGTACCTTATGAGTATAAATTTGGTACATCGCCGTTTCAATCCAGGATCCATAATGTTATGTGGACCTTGATCCATTTGGCGGTCTGGCGGCCATGGGATTGGCTTGCCAAATTACTTTTTTAAAGTTATTTGATGATGATGTCAATGATGAACACGGGAAGGAAAAGGAATATGATATGGATGATGTAATGGTTGATAAAATTTAATTTTTCACATTATATTAAGTGTGTTTGAGATTATTAAACTTTGTATTAATTTTGCTTAGAATTATTTAAACATTGTATTCAATTATTAATGTTTGTTTAAAATATTTGTTTTCTAATTACTAGATCAGTCAAAAGCAAACATTAATAATTGAATACACACAAATATTTCATTAACCATTCAAAATTACTCATACACACAAATAAAAAGAATTAAAGAAATGGAATACGATTAATTACCATATATTATAGTTCAATTATGTCAAACAATAGAATTTATGGGCATTCTTTTTGTAGTGGCATGTTTGGCGAGTTGGTAAATTATAGAACGCAGAAATGTTCCCATTTTTCACTACCGTAAAAAACAGGCTTTATCTATCCCTCCCTTTATATCAAAATCAAGCACAGCATAAATGCAAAGGTGCAATGTATGAGACCATATTTTTTAACAATTGGACTTTTCTTTTAATCCTTCAAAAATTAAATCATTGGATTAGCAATGAGGATGAATTGGTTGTCATTTCCATTTTTAGATAAGCGATAAGATGGATGATGATCGATGAAATGAAAGCAAGTCAAAAGCACTACATGATCGAACTTATGCACACAAAGAATATAAGTAATATTAATTTTAGAATCAAAGAATATAAATACTAATAATAATAATATAAAAATGTTACAATCAATACAATGTCAATAATGTTATTATTATTATTATTATTATTATTTATATATTTGTTTAAAAATTGGCATGAAATAGCTTGTCATGCGTAACCATTTTATGATATTATTTTTAGTGGCCTGATTATCTAATTTGATTTAAGCTAAAATGGATTCAGATTCTTCACTTAGTTTTGGTTGGGCTCCATTAGTGAGTGAGCATATGTACCTAATGATTTTTAAGCGTTTTGAGTGGAATATTTGAGATACTATAAGAGTAACTTATGTACAAAGAGTTACTTATGTACTAAAAGAGAATTGATAATAATGTTACAATTGTTTAGAAACTTTTGGAAAACAAGGAAATGCATTCCATGGCCAAAATGGGAACACATCATGAGAATTGATCAAAGCTTGAAAAAATCATGGTTAAAATATATTATAAATTAATGATAAGACCATTTAAAAACATCATGTTTATTGCATTTTCTTGTGTAGTTCGATGACTTATTTGAACATCATAATATTATTATTATTATTATTATTATTATTATTTTCTAAATAGAATGGTCAACCTTGTTTATATGATGTTTTTACATATACAACTAAATGATCAAGTATAATTTTTTTCTACTCCCGTAGTTTAGATTTAATTAAATGATAAACGTATTTATTACCCTTCCCAAAAAGTATTTGAAAATTGAAACTCCCATTATTCTTGTTTCAATGATAAGCTTCTTAATCAAATAAAAGAGTTGCTACCCCTAAACCTATATCCCCTCATTAGGTGTGCTTTTTTGATAATGCATTAATCCGTCTCCATATCTAGATATTGTTAAACTCCATACAAAGGAGTTTTTTCCACATTTGATCCGTGAGTATGAGATCATTTTTACACTTGATCCCCTAATTATTAATATTTTCATATTTAGTTTTCACATTTGGTATATGACTATTAAAATTTTTAGATTTAATTTCACAACTTTTAAATCCATGCTAAATTTATGAAATGAATAACTCTAGGTAAGGAGGAGTATGGACTATTAGATAACCGCCCCACTAAAATTACTTAGGGCATTCCATCTATGGTTTTTGCTTAGTTTTTTGTGGGGTCCATTATGATGTGGGGGAAAGAGAAGTCAAGAGAGAGAAAATTGGGTATTGCAAGTGAGATTTTTGTGGGGCTCGTTAGAAGAGAGAAAAATCACAGGGCAACCGCAGTTGTGCGTGTTTCACGCACAGCCAACGCGCAGCAGGCCGGGTGTAGGCTGGCGCGTTAGGTCTTTTTTTTTTCTTTTTTTTCTTTTTTCTTTATCTCTTTCCTAGTTGGCATCTCAAAAACCACCAAAAAATCAATACTGATGAGAATATATGGTCTTAGCTTTCAAAGTAAAACTTAAACTTGAGCCATGACCAAAAGTCTGGCTTGTCTGCAATATCTAGTGAAAAGACACTTTGCATGGGCACCAAAAATGCAATAAGCTTTAAACCCCAAATCACAAATTAAAAGTATTTCAAAGTTAATAAAAGGGGAGAGTGTGGGTCCAAATGTCGCATTCCTAGCTGGGTAGCTGCTGATGAAGTGGGGTGGGATGATGTGATGAAGTGATATTTTAGTGTGGATTCTAATGCACAAAAACTAGACAAGAGACTAAGGCTTTCGTCCCCATCTATAAATGTGGCAATGTGATTGAACCCTTCAACGCCACCTCTCATCAAAACTTGGATTAATACTAATAGCTGTTAGCCATAGCGAGCATGCAATCAACAACTTGTACGCCATACGTTTATCATCATAATTATATATCATTCTCCCCCCATCACCCCCCCCCTCCCTCCCCCTACCCCAACTCCTTCTTTTGCGATTCTTACATCCATCTTCTTTAATTTTCTTCTCTACTTTATCTTTTACTTTATTGCCAATGATGATGTGTGCTAAAGACTAATGCCTCCATTGAATGTAAAGTTAGGGTTTTGATTCTTATCGGGAATAATTCTGTATGGACTTAGAGATATATAATTAAGAGAGAATGACCATTATTTTAGTTCTTTAATTATGTTATGATGGTAAATTCAGTCTCTTAATTATATATGTGACCTTATTTAGTCCATGAATTATTCATTTAGTGATCATTTGAAAATTTATTAGTTCCATCTCAAAACACAAAATAAATAACTTTTAAAGTTGTAACCATTTCTTGTATATTCCGTATATTATTTTTCTCTCTCTTTAAATTCTTATAAATAATGCTTAATGAGCAAAAATAATCATATAACTAACCATTTTCAAAATGATTAAGGGAAGGTAATAAAAGATCAGTAATAAATTTGAAAAAAAAAAAAAAGAAGACAATATTTTAAGTCAAAAACATATTTCGATTCCCTTCAACCAAATTTAATTTGTACATCCCATTTAGTACAAATGTATTTTCCAAGACCATTATTGAAATGATTTGGATTCCTTTCACTAAGGCAGTTTACTACCTTGGGGTTTAGCAAAGCCAAGGCTCCAATGGTCTCGGAAAATATATTAATTTGTATACATTTGGTTGGAGAGAATCAAAAGCTACCCAATAACTTTAAAATATTACCTTTTTTTAAAAAATAAATAAATTTATTACTGGTATTTTTTATTTTCCCTTAATCATTTTGAAAACGTTTCACTATAGGATTATTTTTATTCGTTAACTATTATTTAAATAAATTTATAGAGAAAAATAATATATATATATATATATATATATATATATATATATATATATATATATATATATAT
>NC_044916.1:6506940-6550337 GCF_003576645.1 Ipomoea triloba
AAAAAATATATATATATATATATATATATATATATATATATATATATATATATATATATTACATACAAGAAATGGTTAAAACTTCAAAACTTATTTGATTAATATTTTGAGGGAAAACGGATAAGTTTTCAAAATATACTATTCCATCAGCACCGTTAATTTTAACATAAACTTCAGGTGAGAGCCGAGGAATTAAAATGACAACTAAATGAATAATTCAATAACTAAATAAGGTCACAGGTATAATTAAGGAACTGATTTTACCATTATAACATAATTTGATACATTAAATGGTCATTCTCCCTATAATTAGCAAACCAATTGCGTTATACAGGTCTTTTTGAACCAAAAAAGAAAAAAAATCCTTTAATTTTTCTTTATTCTATAAAAACTTTTTAATTTGTCCACCATAGTAGTGGATGGATCATGGATGGTGGATGAAACTTCAAAATAATAGTTAAATAAACGATCTACTTCGTCGGCAGACGAAAGTTTGGATCGAACATATATACTTTTTGACACATGCATTATTTATATGTGAAAGTAAGTTAGATCTGATCTGATATGCATTGTTATATGGGTCCAAATTAAAGAAGTGCACCCATATGAAGCCATGCATTAAAAGCAAGAGATGCTACTAATAAAGTCTTATACATCCAAACAAGTTGAAGCAGATTTTTGGGAATAGTCTGAACCTAACGGGGGAGAGTTTGGAGTAATAAAGGTGGGTCTAGGATGCCATGAAACAAGAGAACTGGAAAGCTAATATGCTTAAAGATGCCATCAACGCCTACATAAACTGCACTCAATAGTTATTACCATGGATCCCGGTGCATATTGCAAGGTAGACCCGTGTCCATTTATATACTGAATGTTCATCATAATTTGAATTGTGAACATTCAGTATATAAATTATGAACATTCAGCATGTAAATTGTGTATTTTGGACTGGAGTCCACAGAATAATTTGCCAACTGGGCACTTTATATCATGGACCAGGGTACACAGTATTATGGACCTTGGATCAAAACAACGAGGTATAGAATTTATATACTCTTAAGGTACCGAATTTCATAACACAAGACACAAAAAGTCACAACAGAAAACATCATTTTTTAAATCTTATTTATGTACATAATTTGTATTCATAGGCACAAAATTTCACAACACAAGACACATGAAATTTATAACATAAGACATAATTATAAATTTGTTTCATGTACAGAATTCATATTTTTAAATACAAAATTTCATAACATAAAACATAAAAACTCACAGTATAAGACACATATTACATGCACCAAGATCACAATGCAATGTGAACCCTTAGTCCATGGTTTAAGGATTATTCTACTATAAACTCATCATAGTTCATGGGCATCTAACGGTAGACTATTGAACGTTGGGTACTTTGTCTAAAAGCCTTTGGACTCTCATAGTTGGGTTTCTCCCTTAGTCCCTTCACCGATATTACATGTAAATCTTCGATTTTCTCTATTTTATTAAACTTTTGTAATTTAATTTTGACAAATTATGCCACGAACTAAGGTCCACCTTGAATTGTGAAACATATATATATGGAGGCAATGTATTCATTCAACTAATCAAGACCTCTTATATAGAGGATACAAGAAGACTAGAGCAGAAGACGTTACAACAACCTATAGCTAATCAAGCGGGTAACAAAACCACAAACAATACAGTAGACTAGAACAACCCTAGCAAATGACTTATCCTTTAACACGCCCCTGCAAGATGAAAGATCTATCAGAGACTCCAATCTTGTCTAGAAAGTAAGCGAACAGCTGCCAGCCAAGAGACTTGGTCAATAAATCAGCCACTTTTTTAGAAGAACATATATGTAGCACTCAAATTATCCGTAACCAACACCAAGGAACCATGCATGTAAAATCACACTAAGCTTGCACAACTGATGTTGAATATCCACAAGACTTCATCAACAGAGTTAGCAAGAGCCCGAAACTCAGCCTCATCATTAGACATATTATGTGTCTACCGTTAATAAATTATGTGTCTAATTTTTTGACCCCTCTTTAAAATTGTGATAATTCTTTAAAGATACTTTTTTTTTGAAAACCTTCTTTAAAGATACTTAATTACTATTAATTCTATTAAGATAAGGCACGAACCTTTTAATCTTAAAGTTGCAAAACCTCTCTCAAAATGGAATTGCATATATGCGGACATAATTATTTACGAGCATGGCTTTAGTCACAATAGTTGCTCTTGATCCTTTTCTCATTGTAGGATCAAAAGTAATTGGTGAACTTTAGTGCCATATGATGGGATTAATAAATAGAATGTAGGATCAAATCTTTATCTTTATTTTTTTGTTTGATCACACCTTTCTTCAATTAGGGTATACTAAAATCTTCACACAGAAATTAATTTAATTCATGTTAAGTAGAATTTCACAATTAAGAGACTCGTATCATCTCACTTATGCACTAAGATTATAGATGGTAGGATTCTTTGAATAAGTAAATAAGTAAATATATCGTTATATTTATATATTTTAAATAAACTTAGCAATGAAAATTGGATTTCTTTTTTCTTGGTACGTGACGCAATTGCTGTACTAATTTCCCACCATATATCAAAAGACTTATCCGAATTTCTACACTAGTGTAGAATGAAGATTTACCACGTACGTGTTTTGCTGAATTTCACCCTCACAATCAAATACCTTATTTTGCAAAGATTTTTTTTTTTATAATTTTTTTTCTTTTTCTCGTTGAGAGCATATCTAAGGATCCATGCATAACGCACTTGTAAAGATTCTGTGCATGCATGTAAAAAAAATTGACTTTATTCCGTAAGAGATTGTGATGTTTTATGATGTTAAATTGACCTGATCTCTTGTTGGAAAATATTAGCAAAATTAACATCCATTTTGTGCCATAAATATATGTAGGGTCCATTTATAATTTGGAGTGGATCAAAGTGAATTTAGATTTTTCTAAGCGAGACAAAGAAATCGATATATTATATGCTCAAAATGGATAATTGGTGCATAAGAAATTGATTTTCAAAGTATACCCATGAAGTTAGAAAATTGGAGTTGAGAATACTTTTGAAAAACTTTTATCTCACATTAATTGCAAATGGATGTGAGTTTACACTAGTGTGTATGTATCCTTTTTGGAGGAGTTTAAATTGTATAGCATAGAGTATCTTGCACGTGTGGGGGATACAAATTAAACCAAATTTCAAAATAAGCTTGGAAAGAACCTATTGTTCTAATTCGTATAGCATAAATCCATTTTTATCTCATGAGAGACTGAATCGCTTTTAAAGAAAATGTATGTTACACATCATGACTTGAATTTTCCTTGCTTTCGTTCATGTGAGAAATAAAAATAAATCTTGTTTGTTTATCTAATAAAATAAATGGATAGAAATTTAAATTTAAAACGAAATAGACTATGAGTTTATGCAAATAAGTAAAAATTTGAATCACTCCCACATGGATGATGGGAGTGGGTTCGAATTTCAGCGGAGGCAACTGTTGACTCTTAGCTTTGTGCTTCAGTAGGTTGAGAAAGTAGCTATGAACATATACTACATTGTAACAGAGTCAGTAATACTAAAAAAAAAAAATTTGAATCAATAAAGTATCTCTCTAAGGTGCGTTAAATAATATTTTCCTTAAGATTCTATTAGCCCCACTACTAAAAGTGCACAAGGGATTTAAAAAGGCATGAAAAATACAATGAAATCTATATATCTTACTTTATGGGGAATGTGCAATTTTTGACCAAAAAAAAAAATCTCAAACACATACAAGAATCTTTAATTTGTATTCTCTACTTCTACAACAAAGAATACAAAGTAAATTTTGAAAGTAAGAAAACAATGAAATTTTGAAAGAAATTTTATTAGAGGATATACAGATCATTCAACTTGAATAATTATAACTTGAAAGCTTGAAGAATTGGATGATTGATGTTGAAATGCAAATGGGATCCTCTATTTACTTTACAGTTTTGTTACCAAGTTGATGAAAGAACACATACTATACATTCATAAAATGATACAACTATTTATCTAAACTTTAAATTCAACATAATATACTAAGAGTAGTTACAACCATTTATATAAAATTGAAATGAAGAATTACAACTTTTTATATTCAAAATAAAAGTTACAAAATTTCATATTCAATTAAATTTCAAATTTCCTAACAGAACTTTTAAACAAATGAGAGCTATGAACAGATAGTACATTGTAACAGAGTCAGTAGTACTCAGAATAAATAAATAAATAAATGAGGGCTATTTTCATTATTACCTATTAATAGCTCATTCAAAATTACTTCTAGTGACAATATAATTCACCCTTTGACAACACCATAAAAAAAAGGTTTCTAATATTATTACTGCGGTATCTTCATATATAAACTTGGGGCGGGTTACCATTTGAATAGGGTGTATCCGATAGACTGATTGTACGACTCGCGATTTACCTCTGCAGCAACTTTTGGGGCGGGACTTGTGGACTTAGTCCAGCAAAACTGGGATCACTTAAATATTTAAAAAACAAAAAAAAACAAAAAAAAAAAAAACTTGGGGTTAGGCTTTATTGCATTGCCAGGGCCGGTCCAAACATTTTGGAGGCCCTGGGCGAAATTAAAAAAAATGGGCCCTATATAAAAAATTAAAATTAAAATTTAATAATACTAAAAAATAATAATCTCAAATAACATGAAATACATTTATTTTCTTTAGATTGTTTCAAATTTTCATTAGATTATTCTGTTTTTTTTTGAAAAATTTATTTATATCTCCTCTTTGTGATTATATTAGCTGCGTTAACCACAATTTTGTGGGAGCCAGCCTAAGAGAAATTGTCATTTGTGGGAATCGAACCCAAATTCTCCCAAAATTCTTCCTCATAAAAATAGCTTACTTACCACTTGAGCTACCCCATTGGATTTCTTTTTAATATAATTATAACATTATAATATATATGTATACATATACATATATATGTATGGGCTCCTTCTAGCATGAGGCCCTGGGCGATCGCCCAGCCCGCCCGTGCTCAGGACCGGCCCTGTGCATTGCATGCACGTGGCGGTGACGAGAGATAACATTATTTCTGTTGCAAATAATCTGGTCCGTTGAGAGGGGTGTATACCAAACTAGTTAGCCAAAAAAGAGGTTTTGGGGAGAGAAGGTGAGTTGCGTAGGAGTATGAAAATGTGATGCCAAACAGATAACAGTGAAAGCTTAGGGGGTTGGAATCATGCAATTGTGACTTTGCTGTTGTTTGTTAAATGGATAGGGAAAGTATCCCTTTCTTCTGGCGCAATATCTGCATTAAAATTGGCCTATCATATCATATAAATACAATATCTATCTATATCTATTAACCCAATAAAATTAAGCCTATAACGGGAACTAAAAATTTTTCATATGAAATGAATGGTTCATATTATTTTGATTTTAGTATTTTTTTTATTTTGCTACTTTACACCCTATTATATTATTTTCTTTTCTTTAAATAATCCACATTCCATTAGTATAAACTTTAGTAACTAAATATTCCTTTTAACTATTTGTTATTTTCTTAACTTACTCATTGATTTCTATAAGAAAGGTCATATGTTCGAACCTCATCCCAATCAGAGTTGGCATAATAGTTAAACATATACTACGAATATGTTACAATGTATTAAAAAAATACAAAATAAAATTTAACATAAACTATAGACAAATAATTAGCCCGACTAAATACGTAGCACTCAAAGTTGAGCATCAAAGATTATAAATAAGGAACTGTGAAAAACAAAAATTTGAACAAGTTTACCCACCATTCTCAGAATTTTATCAATGTATTAAAATTTCTAAAAAAATTTGTAAGGCTATGTTTGACAAACCTAGCTGAAAATGTAGCTGAAAGCTGAAAAGTAGCTGAAAACTGAAAAGCTATAAGCCCGAAGCTGAAATCTGAAAAGCTGTTAAGCTAGCAGTTATGCTTAAAAGTGTTTGGTAAAATTAGCTTTTTGATAAGCTGATAAATGTAAAAAATACTAAAAAGGACATCTTCATACAATTTAAATAGTTTTAAATTTAAATAGGTTTGTTTAATTTATATATTAAAATACTTCGTATAAAATAGTGAAATCAATATATTTTAATAAAATATAAAGTAAGAACATATATTTGAAAACATATAAAGTAAAACAAAATGTTATAATTCATAAGATTAGTTCATACAAAAATCAATGTTCAAACACAAATGTCAAATTGAAATTATAACCAAACATATTGAAGAGAAAAAGTCAAAAAGGTTTAGCCAAAAAGTTTTAATTGAGAAGGGTAAATGATGTTATTTCTTTAAAATAATAAGGTTAAAGATGGAAAAAAAGTTATGAAGCTACTAGCTTATTTTAGGAACATTACCAAACAGAGCTTATAGCTTATTAATAGTTTAAAATAAGTTATAAGCTCCTAAATAAGCTCTGCCAAACAAAGCCTAAGTTAATTTTTACTATACCATTATTACAATATCTATTGTAACCATATATTTCGAATTATTTATTCTCATCTTCTATTGACAGCAATTGTCATTGACAAACTTCCAAAACAATTTGTCTAAACAACGAATGAAAAAATAAAAATAAAAATCAATGACTTCATTTGTTGGGATGAAAAGTAAGTACCTAACTATATTGTTCTTATTAAATTAAATAAATTAGTAGCTACAATGAAAAATAATTCATATGCATTTCTGTAATTTAGAATTAGATGTCTACAATGCCTTTATTTAAAAAATTTATGCATTATAAAAAAAAAAAATCATTAGTTACAATTGTCTTTATTTTTTACAATGCAAAGATTCCTTACTTTCAAATTCATTAATTAATTATATTCAATACATTTTTCATTGTCTTTCTTTTTACAATATCTTGTAATTAAACATCAAAGTTATTATACAAAATATGTTATATATTTATTAACAAGTATTTTGTTAATACCATGGAAAAAAATAAAAAACAGTTTGAATCCAATCATATTAACTACTTGAGGGAGATTTGTGGACAAAGTTGGTATTCAAATAATTCGAGAAATTGAAACGGGAAACTACCCCGTAATATCTCTGGACTACAACACAATTGTTCACTTTAAAGGTAAATAATGTTTCTTTATTAAGATGATTTAAAATGTATAGATTTTTACTATCATATCTAATCTTATTCCTTAAATAAATTAGGAATTTATCTATCCACAATAACTCATTCAACAATAATTGTTGAACCAAAAGTACATCGAGCAGAACATCTAAAGGACTGATATGCTTTTATGTTGATAATAATATGTAAAAGGTAATTAGATCATTATCTTACGTAGCTACATTTAAAACTCATTATTAAAAATGCCAATGTAGAGCAATAAAAAATCATGACACACTTAACGCATTGAAAAGATATCGAGACTACAATAATGTTGTCATCGACCTTGCAAATCCAGAAAATGGAGAAATTTAATAAATAGTCATCGTTGTAGCATTCATTGCTCATGTATGTAAAATACTTATTATGCATCCTTTAAATATATTATAAATAATATAAATTTACAGTTCATTTCATTTTCTAGATTCAACCTATTTGGATTAAAAGCAAAATTAGCATCAACAATGACAACAAAAATACTCAATAGTCGGACTACATGCAAAATCATTGTTGTTACTATCAAGTAATTAAACATATGGAACTAGAATAACAAGAGGTACTACTCATGAACCTTCTTCAAATATAATAAATATTAATATTTTGTTCAATACTTAACATGAGAATCTATGACACACATCTAACAACACATGAAACATGTAGGGAAAAAACTATCACTGTCAAATATCACCAGACGCTTGCAAGATCAAGAGTTCATAGTATGTACAACTAAGATCTCAGTCATATACACAAGGCAAATCCACAACTTCCTACACCATAATATCATTGCATGACATTGTCCTCTATTGCACATGACACACTACTAATAAAAAAGAAGAACACAAGTACTGAAGATAATGAAGACAATGAAAATGCTACTCAAAAGAGAATTAAGAAGACTTAGAGAAATTCAAACCAAAAATAGTATTTATTTAGACTATCATTTTTAGATTAAGTATTTATACTAATAAGATTATTACAAAGTTGCAAACATTTATTTTAGTGACAATTATAATCAATCTCTCCTATATTATCTTGCATTCATATACTTTGGTTACCGATTTAAATAAACAAATTTAATATTCAAGTACATATACATATGAACATCTCTTATATAATCTTGTATTGATATACTTTAAAGTACTTATTTAAAAATAAACATTAAGCATTATCACATTCGCGTATCAAAAACTATTAATGTTATATATTTATAGCTTAGCAACCTACCTACTATTCATCTCCTATTGCATGTATATGTGTGCATATCACCCATATATAGTCTGGCTATCTTCAATTTCTTTTACGGGAAAATTTAAATTGATATACGGTAATGACAAATTATTAGATAAGTCACAGATGTATATCTCTTTAATCGATAATAGCAATGATGTCGATATTGTGTAATTTGAGGCCGATGATTGACTATTGTTGAACGGGGTATGCAACAACATTTTGAAATACATACAGTTTATTTGGACCTACAAGTTGAAACCTAACGTTGTCTAAGATTATTTCTTTTATGAAAAAATTGACATACGATGGTGACAAATTGTTAGATAAATCTCACATATCTCTTCAATTAATAATATAGCAATAACGTTTAAATAGTGTAGTATAAGGCCAATGAGCTATAGCCAAATCGGTCAATAACATTTTGAGATACAGATTATTTGGACATACTAGTTGAAATGTGGTCTAGAATTATTTTCTTTTAAGAAAAAAATTGCTATATATTAGTGACAAATTATTAGATAAGGCCAGGCAGCTATTCACTTTGCAATAGCAATGCTGTTTAGATTACGTAATCTGAGACCGATGATACAGGTCAAAATGAGGATTATTTGGACGGTTGCTCCATTATAAGCCACAATAATATTAAATATATTATATAAAAAACTTGATAATAATTATTTATATAAGTAAGGTTCAATATTCTTTTTTTTTTAAAGAAAAAAAAACTAATATTTTTAGTGCTCAAGTTGTCATTATTGGTCATGTTTGGAAACATAGTTATAAACCAATTTTGGCTGATGATGTCGAAACATAAACCAGAAAGAGATATAATCAGTAAAGAGGTTTTATTAATTCTACTATCACACCACTCAAAAAGATATTTTCATTAAAATATATATGGATACATGAGAGTTCTGGAATTTGATTGGAATTACAATTACAATTACAATTCCAAAAACCAAACGATCTTCAATTTTCTTCCAATCTCAGATGCCCACTTCTTTACAATCTTTCCCGTTAAGGGTGTGTTTGAAAAGTAGGAAAATAATTTCTGAAAAATGGTTTTTGAAAAATGAGTCATTTTTTGAAAAATAGTTTTATTTTCAATGTTTGGATGCGTTATGGAAAACTGTTTTTGTGTGTTTGGTTTATTTTCTAGAAAAATGGGTAAAATTATATAATTGAATATTTTAATTATTTTATTTAAAATATAAAAAATTTAAATAATATTAAAATAATGTTATTTATTTAAAGCAAAATTTAAATTAAAAAAAATGAATCTACAAATTTCCGACGGAAACCTGTACCATGTACAGGTTTTCGCCGGAAACCAGATGTTCCCCAACCTCCTTGGTCCATTTCCCAGTTACGCCATGGTTCCGGAAAATGACTTCCGAAAAACAATTTTGAAAGTTGTTTTTCGGAATTTTTGCTTGATTTTCCTTGGTCAACGAAAATTGTTTTCAGTTGATTGTAAGGTCGTCTTCTCAAGATAGATCCTGCTTGCTTCTTTGGCTACAACTTCTTTCTTCCCCCTCTTTCTTCTCGTCTTCTTTTGTGGACTCCTTTATTTCTCCAATATCGGATGAAGATGCTCTTGCAGAAGGTTTTTGTTGGAAGATTTGATCTATTATGTCACGGGTCTAGAGTTTGGCACAACGCACAATGCTCGTGTGGCGTCCCAAGGCCCCTCATACCCTGCGGACCAGTTTTAGCCTCATACGGTGTCACACTAGTTTTGCACTACCATGGGCTTATCAGGAGAATGACAATAACTTCCCGACTACTTATGCTAATCGAATCGCATCTATCCCCTTCATAGTCAAGTCTGAACCAAGATTTCCAGATGAGGGGGGTAGGGTATTAGTATATCTAACACATAATTTAAATGTGAGAAATTGTCCTTAAAAAAGGAAATATTGAATGAATTGATCGTAAATTTTGAGATTTTAATATTTTTTTTTGCGCTCTAATATGAATCGTAAAGAAAACGGAATTTCCACAATAAAAGCAAACGCCTCTGATAGCAGTTTAGAATACAAACTCTTGTTGGGCCCAAAAATTTGACTAAGACTAGCGACAAGCTTCCAAAACTTAACCGACTCGGTATGCCTAACTCGGCCAGACCTTAGCATCTAAGACAGAACAACCCTTAACAATATTGTATTTGGAAAGCTAACCAGTTGACTCGTTCATTCATTGGGTCTTACACAGTCACGCAAAATAGGTCTGACCTTCTCCCCAATCCACCCAAATTCTAGCACACCCTCGTATTAGGGAAAATGAACTCTGCCTACTTGCGACATAAATTGAGATGGAAAATGTAAAAAACTACATATGATTTATGGGTTCTAACTTACCTATACAAAATACTCAGCATCGTTAAAACTTTAGCATTAAAACCATTCCTAGCATCTAGGTTTTGTTTGACCCATATATATATTTCAAACCAAATAGTAACCATTTTAACTAAAATAGTAACTAGTTTATTTTAAAATACAGTAAAATGAAATTTTAGAAAACATAAAAAATGTGAATTACAAATTTATTCTTAAAAATATAGAATTATCTTCAAGATCTCACATCCTTAGAACTCAAAACACACACACACACACACATATATATACCTATTTAGTGCATTTTTATGTATTTCATTTCTCTAATTTTTTTTAAAAAGTTCAAATTTCAAAATTTTGAAATCATCATATAAACAAAATTTCAATATAGTAATGCTAAATACGTAAAAGATAATAAAATATACAAGATTCTCCCAAGTGAAAAATGGGGTGAGATCTGAACCGTTGATCTAATTTAGAGCACCGACTCAAACTGAAGGAAAATTAAAAAAAATAAAGAAAAGAAAAACACACTTCCTGTCGACATTGATGCAAATGATCTAGTCTTTCAATTGAGGCACCTTAAGCTAGAAAATAATGCACTTTAAACTTTAAACATATGCACCTCAAAAGTTAAACTGATACACCTTAAATTAGAAAGTGACAACCTTAAGCTATATACTTACGCACCTTTAAGTTTTAGATTTAAGCACCTTAAACTTTAAACTTAGACACCTAACACTATAAACTTACACACCTGAAGCTATACACTTGCGCACCTTAAGTTTTAAACTTACCAATTGTTTTAAACTTACAAACCTCAAACTTTAAACTTATGCAGCTCAAGCTCTCACCTTACGCATAATGGCCATAATGTCAGTACTGCTTCTTTTTTTTTTTTAATTGTTCTTCATTCTGGACGATTAGTTTTGACAAGATCATAGACTGTTATTAATCCGCATATTTCACTTGGGAAAAGCTTCCCACCTGATCCCTTATATATATATATATATATATATATATTAAGTTGGGACTCAAACTTGAGCATGCTCTTTTGCATTAAATTATTATTCTCGTACACCCTTCTAGCTTGTCATGATACCATTGGCTAAAGATGGTTCAAGGAAATAAGTTTGGAGAAATTATGGACCGGCCAGGTTCTGATCTGATAAGTTGCCAACGTTGTCGTGTTGTAGGCTTGCCAGAATTAAATGATACTGTGTGGACAACTGACATGCTTTTAGCATCTTCTGATTGTGGCTCCTCCTCTCATCTATTGTACTGTTGTCTCCTCCATTTTCACCATGCCAACATCTATTACCTTTTCATCATAGCAAAATATTACTTGTATATCCAAATTTTACTTTCAACTTTTATTTCTTCTCATAGATATATTTTAGATGTAGAAAATTTTTCTTGAACTTACAAAATGAAAATGTCATATCCATGTTTACCACATAATGGCCCTGTTTGGTAAATGGTTGTTGGCTGATTAGGTTGGCTGTTTGGGCTAGAAGGTATGATTTGTTGATAATATTAGCTGATTGTATAAAGTTGTTTGCTAAATTAGCTGTTAGCTGATAGCTGTTTGGTATAATTTCTTTTCTCAAAAAGCTAATTGAAAAGACTGCTTTGAGTAGCCTTTTGAATTTTAGCATTTTGGAGTTACAAAAAAACTTATTAACCAAACAACTAATAGTGGTCAAATAAGCCAAAATTAGTTGATAGGCTGATAATTTACCAACCATGACTAATATAATTGATGAAGTAGAATTTGGGAGCCCCATAGTAGAACTCTTCCTCATATTTAACATTCACTTACACCTTTTTGTGGTTTAATTTATAATAGGGGTAGATTGTAGTTTTGATCAATCATTGTATGTACAATAGTCTTTTTTTTTTTAATGTCAATTAATTCGATCCTTTCTTAATTGTTTATCTTGTTGTAAGACTATATATATTTATACCCGTAATTAGTGATCTTGTAAAATCACTATAAACCTTGCTCTAATATCAGCTCATTATTAGAGGTCATTCAATTAGCATTTATGCATAAATATATTATTTGTTTAGAAGTGTTCCTTCTTGGAAACACATATATTAATATATGAAAATTGGAAAAAATTTGTGTGAGACCGTCTCACTGTGAGACGTGTCGGGTCGGGTCAATGTGAAAAAAAAAATGATTCTTATATGCACAAATATCATATTTATATGCTAAAAATGTAATACTAATGAGGAATAAAATTTTTGTTACTTATAATGACAAATGTAATATTTTTAAGGGAAAATGTAATACTTTTACATTTCGATTTAAAAGTATTACATTTTTCCTCAAAAGTATTATATTTTTCCTTATAAGTAAGGGGAACATTACTTATTATGGAAAATGTAATACTTTTGACGGAAAATATGATACTTTTACATCAAAATGCAAAATTATTACTATACATTTTTATTCAAAAGTATTACATCTTGCTTTATAAGTGACAAAAATTTTATTCCTAATTAGTATTACACTTGAGCATATAAGTATGGCATTTGCGCATATAAGTATGACATTTGCAAGTTGATTCAATCCAACCCGACCCGTCTCACGAATAAAGATCCGTGAGACGGTTTCACACAAGTGTGACCCATGAAAATTTGGTATGTAAATGAGCTATTAACACAATAATTCACACATATATAACATACTGTACACTTTAATACTTTCGTTGTTACCTTTATTTTTGTTTGTGTTTAACTACAAACTAGTGTTTGACAGCTGTGTACTCATTTTTAATTTGTAAGTAGTAATAATAATGGACCGTCGTTCTCTATAAAATTTTGCTGAACAGGCAAGCCTATGAGTAGTATACATAATATAAGTCAGAACGGGTAGTTTAGTTGATTTCTTGTGATAAATTATGGGCAAGAACGTAAGATTGAGCTTAGTTTCGTAATTGCAATTTGAAAGTTACATCCAATGTGATGAATTCCTCGTAGGCACCAGACACGGGTCCTCTTACCTAATGGGTCGTTGAGTCACGATGATTTACCACCTCCATAAATCCTGTCAGGTTGGAGCTGGTGTGGACCTTCGGACAATAAATTTCGTTTTTTGTGGGCAAGTATACATAATATAAGTATACATCAAATAAGTACACCTAATTAATACACAATATAAGTATTAAATAAGTGTTGATTATATTTGATTTGTCTTTTTTGAGCTAGCTATAAAGTGCAATATGGAACTTTGATTTTTTGAGAATATTTTGATTAAAAAAAACGTTGGGGAAACGGCTGCCCTAATTGAATTTGGTTGGTAGAAGGCCAGAAGTTAGGTTCACCAACTCAGAAGCCACATTTTCTAAAGTGGATTTAATAGTTAATAATAGTGCATGCGAGTTTGTGGTTTAATTTCACTCCATGCTTACGCAACCCACATGCAACTTCCATCTTTTCACCCTTCTAAATTCCTCTACGTACTCAGCTCCCCATGCACGTTTCCATCAATTTCAAATTTCTTTCCAATTATTATTATTATTATTACCTTTTAATATAATCCTATGTATTTCTCAAAATTGAAAAAAAAAAGTATGTAGAGATATTTTGTTGATGTCATCAACTAATTGAATAAAGAATGGAAAGAAAGAGTATTTGACAAAAACTATGATCAACTAATCCAAAGCTGTAGAATCCTCGCCCAAGAGTGTTGGAGGAAGAGTAAATCGCGAGTCGTCCAATTATTTCTTAGTTTTTACAACCTGCATGTGCACTCGGCACATAAAGAGTCTTCATCCTATATACAGAGTATTTGTTTTTAGGTATAGACGTATAGTAATACAATAAAAATGAACTTGCATCAAAATATAATAAATCTACTTAAATAAATTTGTAATACAATAAAAATGAAAATGCAGAGTATAACTAAATGTATGTGGACCATAATTTACAGTGTAATGATTGATATATGCCCCTTCACCTACTGAGTTTAGTAGACCCAATGAAAATAATGATCAGAATATTGTACTTTGTTACAACCCGGTGCAGGAGAATGATTTGGTCAAATTAGTCATGGGAAAATTGGTAATGCCAATTACATTAGCAAATTATATATGGAGTAAATAGATGAATACATCTTCACCGTTTTACCCTAAAAAAATTCATCTCTCCACGAATAATTATTAGAGCAATGCCCGCAATCCATCTACTGTTAGATCCGACCTCATACTGTGACCTCCAGTCATAATCTTTAAATTAGGTAACAAACTAATTACACTAACCTCGAGAGTTATTGCTGATAATTCTTTTGACACTATATGAGGCACAACATTTTTCATTATGAAACTTCATTTTTCAACTTGAATTAATTTCTCATCCGCATATTGTCTATTTTGAGCGTTGTAGTGTATAAATATATAAGTTTCATCTCCGTGCCGCCTAAGAATCCGAATCTAATTGGATCCAATCCAAATTGGTAACGAATTTCCCTCAAAATAATGAATCAAAATGATTATTCACATGTCACGGTTTATGTCAACTTTTCATCAATTCCATTTCATATTCATATTTAAATTCTCGAATTTATGTTGAATTAATTAACTCTAATAAAAATCATAATAGTAGAAAATAATAGATGGAGAAACACGAACAGCAATAATAACAAAATGCAAATTATATATATGCTTTGAGAAGCTGACGTGGGTGGGCATGCGCGCACCACCCTTATATAATCCTTCACCTCCATGATTGTTTCTTTTGAAAACCCTCTTTTTCTTTTTTTCTTTAACCACTCAGTTGTAAACGTGCCCTATCATTGTTTTATTTTTCTTTTCAATATATCTTTTTTGAGGAATGCCAAAAATAGTATAGTGGGTAACGAATTGAAATATTTAATAGCATTATTAGGCAGTATATATGTGAGTTTAAACATAATGTTATAGAAGGTGATGACTGTCCAGTATCGGCTCACCAGTTGTTTGCACTTGTCAATGATACTCCTTAAAGGTCCCCTCGGTATCACGGCACCTTCCATCCATTCTATACGGCATGTCTTTCGCCAACAAAACACAATGACAAACTTCCTTAATTGCTAAGAGCACTCTCAAGAAAAATGTCGTGTGGCAAGAGTGGATTGAGAGGTGATCGTGTTGTATAAGAGTGCTAAACATGGGCACTGGGGCACTCTCCCTCCTTTGGATTTCCAAAAAAAAAGAAGGGAAAAGGGTCAAATACAATCTTGAACTTTTGATAAGAACTTGTGGGTAACCTGTAATTGCAGGCCAATTAGATTTCCAGAGAACATCCGGCCAAAATCGACAACCGGTTAGTATTTTGCTTTAGTTATTATTGCATTTACTTTTTCGACCTTTAATTATTTGCTTTAGTTAGATTTTAGAGTTAGAGTGTGAAGCTGAGTGCTTTGATTTTCAAGAGGTTTGTTTAGGGAAAACTTAGTCTATATATATATTTTGGTTTGAAGAGTGTGGGGGATTGTAATACAATCTAACAGACCGATCCTATCTTGCAATTAAGCACCCCTGCGAACCTAGTAAGCCAAGTCACTTCCTCAGCTCTGAATGTCTTCACCCCATCGTACAATTCGTTGTGCTTTTTCATGAAATTCGGATCTCCAGACTGAACAAAGAAAGCTCCGTTCATATATATATCTCCCTGCGATCTCCAATTCCACTTCTTCCATTCCGCAGGAGTCCCCGCAGCTCTATGAGTTATCTCTCTTTTGTGTATGTCAAGAGGAGCGATGAATCGATTCCCCTGACTGATAATGGTGGGGTGAGCACTCCCTCCAATGGCGTACATGTTCCAGTGCGTGTAATCGTTGTTCACAACATGGATATATCCGAACCGACACCTCGGCATCCTCTGAATCAATCTCTTCCCGAAGTGGTTGAATGCGAGCGTGACTTGCATTATTTCATCTTTGGGGGACATATCGTTGGCGCCGAATAGCATCACGTCGTTATGATCCGTGAAGTGGCCGTTCGAAATTGTGATGGCCGTGGAGGCTTCGATCGCGTCGATGAGCCCGTCGTAACAGTTTTTCATGGACACGTGGTCGATCCAGACGTTGGAAGAGCCGAAGATGGAGATCCCGTCGCCGTCGCTCTGGGTTCGGAGTCCGAAGTGGTCTATAGCGTCGCGTACCATGCCGCCGTTTCCTTGGACGATGTCGTGGACGTGGATCCCGTGGATGATCACGTTCTTCACGAACTGCATGGTTATCCCGGCCCCACCGATGATGTAGACCTGGGCCCCACGCCCGTCGATCGTCTTATCGCCTTGCATGAGGAGCTCCTGCTGGAGCCTGATGGTCATGTCTCGTCCGAAGATTATCCACAAGGGTTTCTTCTGGATGACCGCGTGTCTTAGGGTTCCGGGTTTGGGGTTTGCTTGATCATCGGAGCTGTCAGTAACGGTGTAGAACGGCCCGTTCTTGCCGCCTTTGGTTTTGTACCCAAACCCCATTCCGCAATCCGCTAACCTCTTCCGATTGGTAGCCCAGTCGGCGTGGCAACGCCAGCAACGATCGATCGGGTTTGTGGCATTACACGGCCCATGGTACTTTTTTGAACCCAAAAGATGCCTCGTTGTGCTATTCTCCATTGATGTCGTCGTCAAATCCTTCCCTTCTAATAGTGCCCTGCAGGATTTTATATATATCAAACCTTAATTAATTAATTAATTAAACTTGTGAGCATAAATATAATATAAACATAAATGTGTGTAGTCCAACTAACTAGATTACTAACACCAAATTAAACATATATACCTTCGAACTTCGAGATTCAAGGCGGTTGAAATGTTATGTGGATTGGGTTCATAAGCCTGTTGGGCATGTTCCCAGGCTTCAGCTGCTCGCCTCCGCCACACCTCATCAAACTCACCAATGTGACCAACTGATGCGGGGATTATCGCCGCAAGAGTAACCACAACCAAGAAGAAACAATAATATCCCTTCATTTTGATGGGTATTTTTTTTTTTTTCTAAATAAAAAATTATATTATTTTGATAGGGGTTGAACCGCTGTTTTGGGTTCAACCCTTTTGAATTGATCCGACTGAACCTCAACTCTTGATCTTAATTCAGAGAGGTTTGGTCGTAACAACGGTGTTTATTGAGTGAATGAATGAAGAATGTCTTTACTACTGAATTATTTATATTGACATATATTGATTTTAGGCCACAACTAAATCCTAGAAAAGTGGCATTGCCACTCATTTTTCTTGCGGTAAACTTCCTGACATCTACAGAACGAAAATAGGGAAAAAAAAAGTTTATAAAGTAAAAAGTGAATTGGTCAAAAATTTTTATCCCACTTTAAAGGATGTTTTAACTTTTAAGGTACTCCACAAGTATTTAAAAAAAAAAAAAAAAAACTAATGTGAAACAACCCAATAAAATCACTCTTCTTGATCAAATGTTGAGACGTGAAGAGCTTATTAATTAGCCGGCTCATAATATAGTGACAAAGATGTGAAAAAAATATTAATATTAATGAACCAACATCTATATGAAATATTCAACAACATAATTAGCTGCACGACATATGAAACAATATATTAATATTAATGAACCAACATCCATATGAAATATTCAACAATGTAATGTAAGACATATGAAATTGTTCATTGAAATGGTGTTGCTACTTTCTGATGAACCAAAATTAACACTTATTAGAGATTGGATATAATTAGTTTTCCTTGTGGTATAATAAGATTTTTTTTTTGAAAAGTATAATACGATTAATTAAATAAGGTAAATAATATTTTTTTTTCGCCACGAGATATAATCGTACGTTAGTACAATTCCCAAATTAAAAGCGATGGAATTGCATTCACATGTGACGTTAACGTTACTACTTCATGTATAAAAGTCTTGAAAGCTTGCAAGAGTTGAATTTCAAATATACTTTGTCGAGCAAAGGGATTCTAGATATATTTTTGTGGGCTCAAATTTATTTAAAAGGTTATTATTATTATTATTATTATTATTATTATTATTACTATTATTATTATTATTATTACTACTACTACTACTACTACTAGGCATTTTTATGCACAATATGGTCAAAGTGGTGTTACCTAAACTTTTAAATTAATCACCCATAGTCCTTAGACTTTCAAATTATTACCACTCATGTTCCAAGTTAACCACCCATGGTCCTTCAACTTTCAAAACTTAACCAAGGCATACTAAGCCTGCGCTCGGCCATGTTGAGGACGAAGAGCTCGAGCATCGCGAGACCAAGGCACATTGAGCCCAAGCTCTATCACTTTGACTGATAAGCTAACTATCCTAGCAAAGGTGTTATGCAAAAGTCAACAGAGCCAGGAGCTCAGTGTTATTTAGGTCAAATTATAATGAGGGAAAATATGCATGGTATGAAGTGTTTCAACAGTATGGAGAAGATTTTATCGGCAATATAATAAAGATGGAGGTGGCCCCAGAATGGCTAGCCTTTAGGGGTGACCAGAATCTGGAATGGAAGCTGCGTTTCAATTCCCAACTTTAATTAAATCAGTGGGACATTCATGTTGCCTTCATCATAGACCAGTGTCCACATTTCATCTCAATTTCACCATCAATTATCTACACTACTCCTACTCAAATTGATTTGATTTCAAATCCCGTTTTTGCTAGAAATGTTGTCTTTGACTCTTTGTAATGTATTACAAGTTTACAACTATATCAAATTAATATTGAATAAACTTTTCGATTAGGTTAAAATTTAATTAAATTACATATCATCAATATGTAATAGTATAATAGGACTTCGATCATAAGAAGTTGTAGAAGGATAGTTAAACTTAAAAGAGACACCACTTGTTAGATTGATTTTTTACGTGACGCATTATTCATAGAATGAAAATAGAGCGAACAGGAATATGAATTGAGAAGGAAAGGAACATAACAGAAATATAATAGAAATGTTATTAGGTGTAGACGTGTCCACACTTTTTGTAGGAGATGTGTTCTGACCTGAATCATATCCTTGTACATAAACACACACACACACTAGTTTCACACGCGCATTGCGGGATTGATTTAATGCTCAATATTTGTATTTAAATAAGTAATTCAAAGTATATAAATGCAAGATTATATATGAGAAGTTCATTATAGTTGACATTAAAATTAATGTTTAATTTGCACTTTTCTAAAAACAATTATCTAAATACTTATTGTAGTTGGTATGGTATTAGATACTATATGCTACTTTTGGTTGGAATTAGTCTAAGTTTTGTTAATTCGCTTTTGGATAGGTTTGTCATTGTTTTCGTCTTCATTTATTATCCGCTTCTTTATTGTTGGTAGTGTCTCATGTGCAATTGGGTTATTGGTGTTAATTAGCTAGTTTGCGAAAAGAACATATTTTGTCTAATTAGTCTTGTTACATTAAAGAAATAGATGCATAGAATCTCTAAGTTGATTCCTTATACTAATATTAATAAAATTGATCCTGTCATATTTAGACATTGATCATCCTACATTGATAGACCAAATTAGTCCACATTTATCACGAGAACTGAAACCTAATTTACATTTGATCATATTATATATATAATATATATATATATATATATATATATATATATATATATATATATATATATATATATATATAATGATATTTTTGGCATTTTAAATAATTAATTATTTCTAATGTGGTAAGAATAGCTAATAGGATTAGGAATCTTGGGATTAGGAATGACTATTTTTGTTGCAATGGAATAAGTGAATAACCAATTCTATAAAATTATATTACATGACATAAATAGTGATATTTTATTACCGATATATTCCGCGAACCCAATGCCATATGAGGATGGACTTCCCTATTAGGCTTGGATACATGCCTATCATTGGTACTCATATTGATAATCAATTTATATTAATTAGTTGATACATTATTAGATATTCTTGAGGGTATTACCCATCAATCTAGGACAGTCATATATATATATATATATATATATATATATATATATATATATNATATATATATATATATATATATATATATATATATATATATATATATATATATATATATATATATATATATAATGAGATAATAGGATGGGGAATGTTGGGATTAGGAATGACCATTTTTGTTGCAATGAGATTAGAATTAGTGAATAATCAATTCCATAAAGTTATATTACATGACATGCATAAAAAAAAATGATATGTTATTACTGATCTATTCCGTAAACTAAAATGCCATATGATGATATTAGGATGGACTCCTCTCTTAGGCTGGGATATATACATGCATATATCATTGGTACTCATATTGATAATCAATTTGTATTAATTAGCTAACACATTATTAGATATTCTTGGGGGTATTACCCATCTAGGATAGCCCGAGGTTTAGGTAGTGTTAAGATCTTTGTGCTTCAAACTCAATCCATTATTAATAAGAGATAATACTATTTTACTACGTTGACTATTCAAATTAAATAATTTTACTTTAGATCGTCGATTATTAATTCAATCATTTTTTTCTAATTGACTAAATTATGTTTAATTAAAATATTTAAAAATATCTTAACTTTCACTGACCTTCACCATTTTCCAAAATCTATTTTTCAAATCTGCATAAAAAAATTCAAAGAATAATACCTCCACTAGTCAGGCCGGATTTTAAGGTGTGCAAGATGTGCAACAGCACAGGGTCCCAAAATATTGGGGGCCCCTAGTTCAGCCATGGCCTAATAGTTAGTATATGTATTTGTGATTATATTGGCCCAAATTAGGTTTTTTGCATTTTTCTCTTTGCAATTTTTCTTCAATTCGCAGTTTATTTATACTTTGATAGAGTCTCACTCATTTACTAGTACAGGATCACGCGAATCAAAAAATCGGCCCTGCCACTAGTCCACTTGATAGGGGTTTTCCAACTATAAAGTTAGTCAATAAACTAGTTCGAAGTATATATAAAGGTTGAATAGTGTATGATATGTAGAATAATGGTAGAATGAGGAGAGAATTGAAGGGTATTATTGATGAAAGATGTATTACAAAGTTAGGGGACAAGATCCCTATTTATTCTAGTAGATCCTTGACTCTTTAGACAAAGCAAGGTCATGCAAGGTTCCTTTAATTTTAGGACAAGAACGCTATTCCTATTCCTTCTACACTCTTGTTGTCTTAGACATATTAGGAATACTTATTAGGATTACCTTGCATCTTAGGTTATATTGACTTTAGCTTTTCAGTTTTACCGGTCCAATTTCATTCTCTCAGCCCATTTCACTCATCAATCTAGGCTCAAAATCTTGGCAAATTATTCTGTGGACCCAGCTCCAAAATACACAATTACATAGTACTGAATGTTTATAATTTATATACTGAAGTTTACAACTGAATATTCACAATTTACATACTGATGTTTACAATTCAAATTGTGAACATTCAGTATGTAAATGGACATGAGTTCACCTTGCAAGGTGGACCCCGGTCTATGATATAACTATTGCAAAATCTTTGACCCTATCAAATTGTGAACATTCAATATGTAAACTGTGAACATTCAATTCAATACGTAAATGGATACACGCGTCTATGGTATAACTATTGCGAAATCTTTGACCCCATCACCACTAATACAATATATGTTGCCTTAGATTTGAACTTAAAAAATATTACTTAGGTAAAAGATTGGAATACGACGAGGGTAGGTAGTGCATTAATAAACATTTTGATATTGAAAGCGAAAGTAAAAGAGATGAATTAAAGGAGATAATAGATTACTAGTGAGCTCACCACCATTCAACTTTATTAATCTTTTTTTTTTTAAATCTAACTTTTAATAATTTGTCACTATAAATGCAAAAGACATATCATGATGAGATGATACATGCAAAGATGGCTACGTCCAAAGTGGTCCCAACGCCTTACCCCTAATGTCAAATGTAAGAGTCGAAAATGATATGATGAGATGAGGTTGTTATCAAAGTGAAAGAGAGGTTTAATAGACAAATTAAGATTTGGAAAACTTGCATTGTAATTCATTGTTTGGTAACTTTTCCTTTATTCAAGTTGCTAGTGACCACTTACTATCCCAAAAGTTCTATTAATTGGAAGAAAATGGACTAGGCTAGCTGTCCTCAACATTTTTCCTTTTTCAAAATGGTCAAGTAGACATTTTTATCATCTTTACAAATAAATTGTTTGTCAAACTGACATGCTTTGTCGTTACATCTAAAAAGATTCTTCGATACCTTTTCTCATGAACAAAAAAAAGTGTGAATATTTTTATTATATCTAGTGGTTCATCTAGAAAAAGAAGGAAACAAAGTGATTTCTTCTAAAATTGTCTTTCATCATTTTCTTTGGTTATATAAGAAAGTATGCATTTGAGTTTAAGTTTGATTTTCATTGTGAATAATTATTCTAAAATATGTTAGGCTCATCATTTGCATGTAGTTTAGTCCCTTTATTTAATTATGAGTGGATACCTTATATAATTATGATTAAGTTGATACTATTTTTAGTTCATATATTTATCATTTCCAACAAAAGACGAAATTACCTCGCTCTCAGAGTCCCCATAATCTGATTCAATAGGATAGTGAAAGGATAAATCACGATGACTCAGCCGATTAGGTGGGAGGTTATATATTCATCCTCTTGAGTATGCACTTAGCTGCATATATGAATTTATAATTAATTTTTGTATCGCTTTAATATATAAAATGTTGAATATGTCTCATATAATGATAAATAGTTTTGTTCCCGTAGACGTAGCTAGACACATTATCGAATCACGTACGTCTTGTCTTCTCAATTAATAATATAATAGCTTTATTCTCGTGGACGTAGGCACATTCCCGGAGGCTTCTATATATTTTCCTGCCCATCCAATTCGGATCGGCAGTATAAGACTATAAGGGGGCGTTGAGATCCCCTTTTAATGAGGGAGCTCAACGCCCACTTCTTAATAGTTTTACGATGATCCCACATCAGTTTTTTTTTTAAATTTTATTATTGTTGTTGTTGTTGTTGTTATTATTATTGTTGTTATTATTATTATTATTATTATTATTATTATTATTATTATATTGTTGTTGTTGTTGTTGTTATTACCTTAATGATGATGTAGGAGATGAAAATTTGTAGACTAAATTTTTGTTACTTAATCAACCAACCTAAATTATACTTTAGCTAATTCGATTAATTGGTCTATAATGAAATTATGATTATATATATATAATTTATTTTATATTATATATTTGATACAATCATATTATAAAAATCGTGCTACATTTGATGGCTCTTAATGTACAAATAATTGGCTATTGTTGTTAGGGTAGTCATCCGATTCATTTGATTAATTTTGAATCAAATTTAGAGATGAAGACACCATATTGATAGATGAACAAGCAATCCCTAGAATGACATTCTTAGTAACAACTAATTACTCGTCACAATTATCATAAATTAGTGACAAAACTTGAAATCAACACAATTATTGTCACAATTTAGTAATTTTTGTTACGGAATTATAGAGCGTCACATATATTTGTAACAATTTCATCACAAAAAATGACAATATTAATGACAATAGTATTTTTTTCTCATAATTGTTTCACATTTATAATGGTACTAATCAATTGTATATTTTTTGGCAAAATAAGTTGTCACAAAAGATTTGTCACTAAATGTCTTCATTCTTGTAGTGCATGGAGTGATCTTCCTCATATGAGAGGTCATGAGTTTGAGTTGTATTAAAAAAACAAATTTTAATTTAATTAATAATTATAAATTTAATAACAAAATTGAATAAAGAAGTTGACAGTTGCATAGCATAAATTAGAAAAAAATTAATTAATTACAAAACTAAATATAAAAGTTAGTAGTAGCATAGAATAAATTTTAAAATATTTAATAACAAAATTAAATTAAAAATGTTAACAAAAAAGGAGAGAAACAACACACAGTTTTGATTAACAAATAAAAAAGAAATCACTATATTTCAGAGTTGCTGCTAGCGGGCGCGTGTTTACTGGGGCGAGGCGTGCACTACAAGCATGCATCTCTCTCTTTTGTTTTTTTTTTTTTTCTTTCATTCTCTGCCAAGAACCAAACTTGCAAGAGAAAGTTTGAACAAAAACCTTATCCTCTATTAGTCAAGAACCATCTCCTCATATGGTCTGAAAAAATTTCACAAAAATCTCCAATGAGGTTGCTCTTATAAACATTTGTTTTGTTGCATTAAAATTTATCACAACATCAGTAAATTTATTATAATAATTTCACTTTTATCAAAAATTAAGTTAAGTTCTATTTTTTAATCAATATTGAATTAAGAAGATATAGTTTATTTTATTTTAAAAAATTGTTAGGGCATCATTTTTATTATCGATTATAACTATCTACAACAATATTCATCTTTATTGCTACTACATTTACTACAAGTTTAAAACACTCATTTTGATTATATCGAAAATAATTATTTTTATTTTATATTAATTACTTAATATTTAAAATTTGTGCTAAACATTTACCTATTTTAACTTTCGTGTTAGATTTGGTGTTGGATATATATATATATATATATATATATATATATATATATATATGTAATAAACTTAGCCGATTTGTTAATTCAGTTAACCGATACTTTATAACCAAACTATCGGTAACTAAAAATTTTAAAAATCTTAGACCATTGACCAAACTGAAATGTTTTGTTTAAAAAATTTATTAATTGGATTCTTCAGCTCGACCGTTTAACAAATTTTCACTAAAATGTACACATTCCTAAAGATAATAATTAATATTTGTGTAAATAGTTAAATATAAGATTTTAATCATACACAAATTTGAAAAATAATTAAATAATTAATGTTTTCAATTATTAAGAAAGTATATTTATTGTAATCATTAATCCAAGATGACGTAATATATATATATATATATATATATATATATATATATATATATATATATATATATATATATATATCAGGTGTCGCCGCCCCTTAACGTGCGGACAATGCGGCCGCGCCACTATGTATACAAATATACACTACTCAATGTTAGAAAATGCACCACACAAATATGCATCATTAGGTACGCATCACCAAAAAACACACCACTATGTATGCAAATATATACCACACAGTGTTAACAAATGCACCATTAGGAGCAGGGGAGTCATGGTGCATTATTTTGGATGTGGTGTGTTTTTTTTATGTTTTTGTGTATTTTCACTGTGGTGTGTTTTCTAACATTGAGTGATGCATTTTCTAACATTGAGTGGTGCGAAGCGCACCGACCACACGGGAAGGCGCAACCACATTTAAAAAGATTTCTATATATATATATATATTTATTTATATACTGTAATTTTAAAAACTAACCTTTTAACATTTAAAATTAAAATTCAAAACCCAACATCTAATTCATAAAATCTATCTATATTCTTATATATAACATTGTAATTTAAAAAATTATCCCTTTAACAATTGAAAAGGTGTTTGGATTTAGTAAGCATATAAAACTTTGGTGATAGGGAGAACATAATCATGATATTTCAACTGGTTGGTAAACACTTTAAAAATAATTTTGTGGCTAGTCATTTCTTCTATCCTTTCTCATTGACATGATATTTCAACTGGTTTGGTAAACACTTGATATGCAAGCTGTCATTGTAAATTCACAAATTCTTGAAGAGGTTGCAAGGCTTGAGTAGGTGTGAATGATTTTTGTTTTTATCTCTTATTTTAAACCTTGTGCTTTCTACAGTAGTAATCATTTAAAACTTTTGTAGGCTTTAAAGTATGGTCAGCTTCTTGCAGATCTCATCATTGGTGATGATGATACTAGCTCCAAGAAGGGATGATGCTAAAGAAGATAAAATGGTTATAGATGGTGTGAATCAAGCTAATAGTGAGCATGGAGATAGTGTCATTGAACAAAACGATGGTCCTACAAAAATGGAGCAGGTACATTCAATTTATTACGTAAATATGGTCTCTGATTATCTCATCATTTGGTTCTTATGCATTAATTGGTTGTTGGCATGTCAATATATTACTCTGTATTTTTAATTATTTGCCTTTTGTGCTATGTCTTTAGCATTAAAATACTAATATTTCAAGAATTGTCAATAGAGAAACTCATTTACTTGGAACAAGAAGTATATTTGCTTTATTACATTGATTTTCTTTTGTTGTCATCATACATGTGCATGGGAAATGACCACATAAATATATTTATATAGTTACCTACATGTGTGTATATCTGGCCAGAATCTGCATATTCTTCCACTCCCCCTGCAAGCTCTTCTCATGCTCCTTCACCTTGGCTCAAGAGTTGAAGAAGAAGATCAAATAATCTAGTCTTTACTTGATGATTTCACTACTACAAAACTTAGCTACCACGGCGGTTATTTTTACACATACATGATGGTTTTTGAAGTACCGTGTAAGTGGCCGCCATGGTAAATAATTACTACCTCCGTTCCAAAATGGTTGTCTGATTCGTTTAACGAGGCTTGACTGAAGTTATTTTTAATTCAATTTTTAATAATATTAAGCTTAGCATTAATATATAAAATTTATATATTTAAAAACTACATTAAAAGTACTATTTAAATTTAAAAATAATAAAAAATTACTAAAAAAAAATAAGTAATGAAGAAAGAGTTGGTTTGACCAATGAATAGTACATAGGACAGGTAAAATGGGACAGAGTGAGTACTTTTTACAGTTGTTCTAAAGACTGACGCCTAATCATATATATTACGAACCTATATATGGCGGTTAAAAACTGACGTCTAATCATAAACATACACGCCATCTATTACAAATTTACGCATTACATATATACATTATAAGGCGGTTCTGAATAATAACTGCCGTCTAAAGTGTACTTTATACAACAGTTCCAAGTAATAACCGTCGTCTAAAGTGTATTTTATACGGCTGTTCCAAGTTATAACTGTCATCTATAACAAATTTATGCATTACATATATACTTTATAAGGCGGTTCTGAATAATAACTGCCGTCTATAAAAAATTTATGCATTACATATTTACTTTATAAGGTGGTTCTGAATACTAACTTTCGTCTAAAGTGTACTTTATACCGCGGTTCTGAGTAATAACCGCCGTATAACACAAATTTACGGAGTCATTTCTATTTTTGGTCCTACTTTTATTTGGGCATTGCCAATTTTAGTCCACTTCATTAATTTTTGCCACATTGCGGCCAGTCTTATTTAGTCCTTGCCACTTTTAGTCCACCGTTAAAATTTTTGTCAAATGATTGTCCAAAACAAGGGTACTTTTATTCTTTTCATGCTTTGATCATCTCCTTGACCCTTTGCAATGCTTGTAACACATTTTCATCCAATGAAGAGGTCCAGCGAAAGCCATGTAACCCTTTGCAATGGCTGTAACCACTGAACAAGGAAGGATAACCAAGAAAAACACACGAAACAGGCCTATAGTCCATCTTATGCTTATTATAAGGCCGAAGACACGGAAAACACTCACAGCCAAAGACACGCAGCAAGTTATAGTCCGAAGGTTTATGAAAGAGAAGACTATAAGGACTTACATTGTTAGTAACAGACGAAGGCAAACGATTAATCAAATAAACTGCAGACTCAAAAGCGTAAGACCAATAGCACCGAGGAACCCCATTATGAGCTAACAACGCAAGACCGTTTTCAACAATATGACGATGTCTACGCTCAACCCTACCATTATGTTCATGAGTATGAGGGCAAGACTGGCGATGGACGATCCCAGCGGCCGTGAAAACCGCATGAAGTTTGCGATACTCACCCCCGAGATCAAATTGAATAGATTTAATGGAACGCGAAAAGAATTTTTCAACATAAGCACAAAAATTGGCAAAGACAGAGTATATATCAGTTTTCAACTTCAATGGATAAAACCAAACAAACCGAGAATAATCATCGACAAAAATCACAAAATAACGAAACCCATCAACAGAAAGCATAGGAGTCGAACCCCAAATATCCGTGTACACAAGGTCCAAAACAAACCGACTAGAGTAATTAACACGAGAAAGCGGGAATCGAGCAGATTTCCCTAACTGACAAGCAGTACATAAATTATTAAGAGAACTAACAGTCCCACTAACAGGACAAACAGAAAGTACTTGACGCAGAACACGAAGGTGAGGATGCCCGAGACGACTATGCCATGTCTGAGGAGACGCACGAACAGACAGAAACGCAACAGGTGACGACACTGGAAGCTGGTATATACCCCCAGAGCTAGAGCCATTAAGAAGAACCATGTGGGTGCGATGGTCCTTCACAAAAAAATAAGTAGGGTGAAACTCAAAATAGACATCATTATCAGGAGTGAATTTATGTACAAATAACAAAGAGGCCTTTAATTGAGAAATACGTAAAATATGGCTAAGAGACAGTGACCGTAACGAAGAAGGAATAGAAAGAGAACCAGTGTGAGAAATCGACAAACCGGTACCATCACCAACTCGAAGAAACCCGCCACCAATGTAAGGCTCAACATCTAGCAGACCATCTAGCTGGGGTGTGGCGTGAGCATTAGCACCTGTGTCCGGATACCAAACATTAGAAAATGGTGCAGAGGTAAAATCATCAACTGGAGCCTGATTGACCATGTTCACACGTGGCTTAAATTGAGGATGGGAACCAGAATTAAAAGCACCAGATGGTTGCTGTCCATAGCTCTGCATACCAGCAAACTGCCTAGACGAAAATCCAAAGCCAAAAGGTTGTTGCTAGCCAGACCAACGCGAACCACCGGAAGCCACCATCGAAGCAGCCGGATCCACGAACCTGCGGTAGCACGTCATCGCGGAATGGCCGGGCGCATCACACAACTGGCACTGAACACCACCACGACCACCGCGCTGGTTGCGTCCCCACTGCCCACGTTGCTGCCGACCCCCGACCGCGTCCTCCTTCATGAAACGAGCCACCATGCGAGGACTGAACATACAATGCAGCCGGCGGAGGAGCCACCAAAGCCGACGGCGGAGCATCATCTTGAAACATAAACTAATTAGCGTTCAAGAGGTCCGCCACCTGCGGGATCGTCAGCGGCACATCCTTGGTGGCTAGAGAGGACACCAAGGCATGATACTCCGGATGAAGACCCCTGAATATATGAAGGTTCTATTCGTTGAGATCGACTGGCCGACCGGCCTGAGCTAATTGCTCAACAAGAATCTGAGCACGACTCAAGTACTCCACCGGCGGTGAATCACCTTGACGAAGGCATTACAGTTGCGACAACAGAATGAGGGTGCGAGAACGTGAGCAGGAGCCAAGAGCCGTTGCAACAGCATACCATACAGCCCTGGAAGTCTCGTGACCAATTGCCAAATAGAGAACCTCTTCAGCCATTGAAGAGATTAGCATGCTCAAAATGGATTGATCTTGCTGAACCCATTGAGCAAAAGCGGGATTAGAAACAAGCAGCAAAGAAGAAGCCGTTGCAGCAGGCAGAGCGGCGGACGACGACGGAGGAAGAAACTCCGGCGGACACGGGTGAGACCCATCTACAAACCCATATAAGTTCTGTCCGCGTAAAAATGGAACAAGTTGCGCCTTCCAAAACAAAAAAATTGGTCGTTGAAAGCTTGATGGACACGTAGTGGTGAGCTTGCTGCAACATATTCGGAGCAGGCAACGGCTGGGCAGACGAAACCTCAGTGACCGTGCGACTCGACGAAACTGTTTGACCATCACTAGCACCAACAGAAACGTTATTAGTGGCCACCGCTCGCAACGGATTATTTTCGTCGCAAAATGAAATATAACAAGCCTTGACACTATAGAATGGATTCCGCAGCGAAAATGTAAAATTCCGTCGCAAAACGCGATTTGCGACGGAATTTCGCGTTTTCACGGCAGAATTTTTACGTCGCGAATCGCTATTTTTCTTGTAGTCGTTGCCCATAATTCTCATAACCTTGGCATTGTCCCTAGGGTCTAGAATACCCAATCACATCAACTTGTTCCACATTAGATGAAAAACCTTGGCAATTGGGGTCCAACAAGTAACAAGTCTGAGAATCATGATTTCCACCACAAATTGCACAACAAGCTACCATTTGCCATTATCTTGAGGACCAGGTGGAACACAAGGAGGCTTTGGCACAGAGTAAGGATTAGGAACATAAGAACCTTGTGGTGAAGGTGGTGGAAAAGGTTGGGACACTACCTGCGCACTTTGCTTTAGACTTTGCATCATCTGCTTGAGCATGTACTAGATAGAGTCTAACTAAGCCTGCATTGCCATCTTCTCTTCTACTTCAAACATCTTAGTTGGCTTATCCTTCTTAGGTAGGTCACTCCTCTCACTGTACCAATAGGCTGTATTAGAAGTAATCCTCTCAATTAACGGTTCACCATAATCTGGGCCCATATCAATGAAAATACCTCCAAAAGATGAGGTATCAAGAATGGTCTTAGCATTGTCCAATAGACCCTCATAAAAAGATGAGATAAAGTCCCCAAGAGTCATCAAATTCTTTGGGCACTACATCCTCAATTCCTTGAATCGCTTCCAAGCCTCATAAAGATTCTCATTACCAAACTGTTGGAAGTTCTGAATTTGTTTCTTCAACTTAGCAGCCTTAGAAGGAGGACAGTACTCTTGCATGAAAGCCTTGTAAAATTGCTCCCAAGTGACGAAGTGGTTGGCAGGTGATATCTCTATTTCTGAACCATTATCCATTCCTTATTTTAGTTGTTTTTTGTGCATATTGTCTTTATCTTAGTGGAATTGAGACTCGTTTGTGTGTTATATTGTTCTAAGGTTTAATTTGTCCACATCGAGCAGCAAAGGAAGAATTTTGGAATATTTTAGATCAATTTTGGAAGCAGATGAACTTGCCTAAGGAAAGAAAGGAGCAGCAGAGTGCAAAAGGAAACAAGAAACAAAGATGGGCGACATCTCACGGCCACCCTCACAGCCGTGAGGCACTAAAGCTGGATCAAGATCCATGACCTCCTCACGGCCAAGCTCATGGCCGTGAGCAGTGAGGTAGGCCGGGAAGTCTGTGCAGAATCCTATTTAATCTACGTTTTTCTGGTTTTTGGGGGATTATGAACCTTAGACTTGTTTTAGCTTATTTTTCCTCTTCTCTTTAGATTTCCATAGCATAGTTTAGCCTAGTTTTACATACATTGCTTTGATTTCAAGCTTGGATTGTGGATTGGAGTTGGATTTCTTCTTCTTCATAGTAAAGATTTCTCCTTTCTTTATTTGCTTTATTCTTAAGATTTCTTGCTATGTTTATGGTTATTCGTTATAGTTTTGCCTGGTTTACCATTATGATGCACGAGTAGTTCGCTTTAGGGTTTGGATTAGGATCCTATTGCTATTCTTGATGTTAGGTTTGTGATTATTGCATAAAGGGGATGAATTGTTTCCATAGGGTTTATGTTTGAATTGGATTATGAATTCTTCTTGTCATTGATTGATGGCCAGCAACTGCTAGCTTGTTTTGGAGAGGATTTCATCTCAATGAGAGTTGGATGAAAGACTCAAGCCTAACCAATTTCAAATTCAATTTTCCTACTATGAGAATATGGGTAATTTGGAAGCTTATAATGCTTGTATGTAACAAACTTATTATTCATAAATTATAAGGGTGTGTTTGGTTGACGGGTTTTGGTATAAGGTATGGGTATCAAAGTGATTGTTATTGTTTGGTTGACAGGTTTTTTGAATACTACTATGGGTTTGGAATACCCCATTAATTGAAAAGCTCATACCGTTATTAAATAAGGGTTCCATTTCCCTTCCTCCTTAGTCCTTTCTCCTCCAACTATTAATAATCATTCTCATTCCACCCTACTACCAAACATGCAAAATACTTTCACCAAAACTCATTACCCTTACCAAGTATTTGATACTCATACCGATTCCGATTCCCATGTACGAACCAAACACACCCTACGTATTATATTTTCATATTGACCTGACCCGTCACACGATAAGGATCTGTGGGACGGAAATCGCTTATGATTATTTTGTTTTAAAAAAAAGAGGTATAAAATTGGGAGGGGAAATAAGAATTGACGCAACAAAAATTGTAAAAGAGCATAAAAAAGCCAAAATGGGAGTGAGGAACTGTTTGGTCAGTTGGGAGTTTGGAAATAAAGATTAAAAAGGGAATAGTATTTGAAGAAATGAATTAAGGCAGCGGGCCCCACTCCCTGACTTGTACTGCTAACCCTTTGGACAACTGTGCAAGTGCAAAACCATCATCCATCTTCGTCTTATCATCACCCTTTACATGTTCTGCTTTTGTCTTGCAAGCTGGACCCCACTTCCACCTTGCCACGCGTCGCCATCTCCTTCATTTTCCCTCTGCGTGTCCACTTTTCACTGCCCCTCTCCTTTCAGTTACGGTTTCTTCACACGTTTTACTCTTAAACTGAAAGTCCGTTAAAAGTTATTTTTTATTTTATACCCAATTTCTACCGTGTATCACCCCACTGTGTAAATTATTTGATGTGTGATTTAAAGTAAAAATTGGGACAAATTATCATTTACCATCTAGTCATCAAGATAGATATGTACTACACCAATGTATATACACTTGTGAGTGTTCATAATCATGGTACATCACTGTGCTTGCAATATCCTGGTACCGTATGGTATTAGTATATTTATTATTTTAGTGTTTATACTTTATGTACTATAGTTAATGCATATGGTCATGATTTATTGATGATTTGTTAGCATTGATTTTGATTAATGTGGTTATTGAGATTTAGAAGGCTGTGCTATTTTTAAGTTATAGAAAAAAAAAATTGAGTAACAAGAGAAATTCACAATCATTAATTGAGGATGTGTATATTGGATAAATTCTGTTTTTTTACCACAATGAGGTAAACCAACCTCTGTCTTGTGACCTTGACTAATAAAGGGTCATAATGTGATAAATTAGTCTAAGTTGCTTATAAGTTATAACTCATCGTCTTAAGACAAGAAGATCAATAGACTATTGGAGTCAAACTTGTAACATTTTGATTATTAAGTCAATAATTTGACCAATTTGAATACTTAATTTTTTTCTGTCTATACATACTTTCTCAGCTCAAACGGTCAATGCCGCTACTGGGATTCGAACCTGTGACCCACAGTTAATCAGTTATGTCACTCTTCGAAAGTCTTTGGCAATCAAAATACTTAGTTTGGTTTTTTCCAAAGGTATCCCTACAGTCAGAAAACTAATCCTTCAAAATACTTAGTTTGATTTTTTTTTTTCCAAAGGTATCCCTCCAGCCGAGCCGACAGACAGAAGACTAATCATCAGTCCCAACGGCCATAAATAAAAGTATCTTGGAAAATAAAAACAAAAATAATTTCATAAATTGTCCAGTTATAGATGGTGACATATGAGACAGGGTGGGTTCATAATTACGGTATACCACCGTAATTACGGCGACCGTATACCATATAAAACGAAGGCGTGGGTTGGGCTAAGCCAAACTAGAAGCAAGCAATTCAGCTCACCTCTTCTCTCTCTCTCTCTTTCTCTCTTTCTCTCTCTGTATTTTTGTACGGCATAGCCATACCATGCTCTTTCTCCTCTTCTTGTTTCTGCAAAATTTCCAAATCCCACAACACCAAACGCCGCCGCATCTTTTCCAATTTAGCTAAATTCTACTGTTCCTTCAATTTTTCTGTTGTGAAATTGTGATCTCTAATAAGCTAGCTTGGTTGGTTGATTGATTAATGGAGAGCACCGATTCGTCGAGCGGGTCCCAGCAGCCGCAGCTCCCGCCGGGGTTCCGCTTCCACCCCACCGACGAGGAGCTGGTGGTCCACTACCTCAAGAAGAAGGTCGCCTCCGCCACCCTCCCGGTGGCCATCATCGCCGAGGTCGATCTTTACAAGTTTGATCCCTGGGAACTACCCGGTATATATCATTAATTAGCTAGTTTAATTGTGAGCATAATATGTGTAGTTCAACTATCAACTTAGAACTTTTAGTTGAGATTGAGCACATGCTTTAATTAATCTATTTTTCTATCCTAATTTTGATTTCTTATGGTTTAAAATTTGTAGCTAAGGCGACGTTTGGAGAGCAAGAGTGGTATTTCTTTAGCCCTCGGGACAGGAAGTACCCTAACGGCGCCCGGCCGAACCGGGCGGCGACGTCCGGGTACTGGAAGGCTACCGGGACCGACAAGCCGGTGTTGACGGCCGGCGGGACGCAGAAAGTGGGAGTTAAGAAAGCGCTGGTGTTTTACGGCGGAAAGCCGCCCAAAGGGGTGAAGACTAATTGGATTATGCATGAGTATAGGCTTGCTGATAATAAACCCAATAACAAACCTCCCGGTTGTGATATCAACAAGAAAGGCTCTCTCAGGGTACGTTATTCTATCAATCGTGGATTTTAAGGTTTCTGTTTCTTTTGATCTTACATTTGAAAAGACCCAGATCTTTAGAGAGAGAGAGAGAATGATTAATGATTTTCTTGTTTTTTAGTTGGATGATTGGGTTTTGTGTCGGATTTACAAGAAAAACAACACGCAGAGGCCAATGGATCACGAAAGGGACGATTTGAATGAGATGTTGGGATCAATTCCATCTCCTATGCCCACAACAATCCAATTTGGCCAACAAAAATTTCATCATCATAATCATCATCAAGGACTACTCAAAGCCGCCGCAAACTACGGGGGTCTGTTAGAAAACGATCAGAACATCTACCAAGGAATGATTACTAGCAATGGATCGCCGATTGTCTCTCCGGCCGCCGCTAATCTCCTCCCTTCAAAACACCTCCCCGCCATGTACTGGACCGAAGACGCCCCGACCTGCAGCGACTCATCGCCGCTCACTAAAAAATTCCTCGCCGATGACAGCCACTTAACGGCCGCCCGGACCGACGACCAAAGCGGCGCCGGCGCCTCCGGCTCCATTGCCACCCTCCTCAGCCAACTCCCCCAACAGAACGTCGCCGGCGACGGCGTATTCCGGCAACCATACCAAGTCTCCGGCCTCAATTGGTACTCTTGAAAATTAAAATTGGACCGACAAAACAAAAAACAAAAAACAAAAAAACACACATGACATGCAACGCCTCCGCCTATATACATATGATCCCATATTCTTCTTCAATTCTCCTCTCTATTACAATCTTGCAGCACCGAGATTATGAACGGCCGGGATTAATCCAAGGATATTTCAAGCATAATGCGATACTAGCTAGGGAGATCCAATTGAAGACCATAGAAGAATACTTGGATGGTGAAAGTCTCTTGAACGTAGCCAATTTTAGGTGAGGCCCCTATAAATATTATTAATCTCTTTTTAGCCCCATCATTTTATATATACTCTTAATTTTGGCTTGTTTCGTATAATCATATATAAATATATAATAGAGATGCAAAGAAATCTTGTAATCTTGATGTGTAGAAAATTATAATTATATATATATATAGAAACATGTAATATGTATAGGTATTTATATATTTTAATTTCTTCTCTGCTGAATAAAATTAATATAATATTATCTCTGAACTAGAAGATCAAACTTTGTATACTGGTTCTTGAATTTTTAAATATGAGCAAAAAAGTGTACTATATATTTAGTTATCTTAATATGTAAAAATTATTGTTATTTATATCTTAATATAATACGAAGAAAAAATTGTACCTTTTAATTATCAGTCACAACATTATGCTATTGTCTTGTGAGGATTATATTATTTCCCTTAAAATGTACAAATTGAATTACCCAAAATGATATATATATATATATCAAATACATCATCTTATGTATATTCATCTCCTTAATCTTTTAAAAAGTTTGTTAACTTGTATTTTTTTATGCATATATATAACCCTTGAAATATAATGTATGATTTTTAAAATATAAATAAATAGAATTTTTACAAGGTATTATTACATGGTAATTCTTCAAAAATATTTTTCTTTTTACCATAATCACACCTTTCAAAAAATAAGAAAAAAAAAAGTCATCATGTATAACTCAGTGGTCGAAAGTCTTAAAGTGGATATAGCGCCCAACAATTATCCCGGTGTGAATCCTCAATGGAAGAGGATCGGGAGATCTCAGCCGGAGGAAAAAAACACAAAGCACTCAGACTTAACGATTCTAAAAGGGAGTTAATTGTTTTGAAATACGGCATGATACTATGTCATAATGTACAGTCCTATAAAAATTTTTTGACATCAATGATTGATTAACCACAAAAATTGATGATGTATAAAGTATAAACTTATATTCTTGAGTGACGATGACTGACTTAAACGAAGAAGACTAGCTTATAATTTTTTTCCGTTGAGAATCAAATTTGTAAATTTATAATTATCAAGTCAATCGTCTGACTAACTTATTAGATTTGCCACCATAGAAACGCAAATTCGAAGAATTATAACTCGTTTACATAGCTGATAGTCCAATCATGAAAATAAAAATCTTAAACAGTTAAACTAATGATCGAAACATAATGGTTGTGAAAAGACAAAATTAAAAAATCAAGAATCAAGAGATTTGTTGTAAATAACGGCAGCATGACGGCGTCAAACAAGAATTCAAGCTATATAATATGGTGTATAATTAATAGAAAAATATATTTATTTTATCGTTATTGATGGAGACTGTATTCATTAATACATGGCATATATGGAGGTAAAGGGTCAATTCTGAAGGTGATGGAAGGAAATAATTATAAATTTAAACTTATTTTCATTGATTTGATCTCCAAAAATTAACTTTCAATAAATAAAATAAAATAAAATAAAAAGAATTCCAGGCTACATTTTTCTCATATGAATAAAAGTACAATGCAATTATGGTCATTTTTTTCAATAAATACACAATCATTAGTTCATTACAATCTCTAAATATATCAATAATAACCACCAAGAATTTATTTCACTTTTAGTCCTTTGGCTTACAATCACTATTTTTGTTTGTTTAAAGTTTTAAGTAATTGACATTAAAATGTTTCGCTTCTAGTCCTTCAACTTTAAAAATGTTTTTCTAGCAATTAAAAATATCTAAAAACGTTTTCACTTTGTAAAAATTTCATCGAACTCCACCCTACTATATATGTATAGTAAGAGCACTATTGACATTTTGAATTTAGAGTGAATTTTTTTAAAAAAATAAAATTGATGCCAAGCACCTTAGACTTAGATGACACTTTTGTGGCTCTCTTTGAGACCTGGTGGTTGGATATTGAGGGAAGATCATAAGATCGAACTTTGGTGGTGATCTACGACTCAGACAGTCCATAGTATTCTAAAACAAAAACAAAAATTGATCAGTAAAATTATAAAATTCAATCACCATACAAGTAAAATGTCATTATATATACTCAAAAGACCAAAAGCACTTATCACCAATAACAAATAGAATCTAAATTATAAATTATCAATTCAACAGATTTGTAGTATTTAACTACGGAGTATTTATTAATGCATTACTTGTAATTACAAATTAAAAAGAGTAATTAATTATATTTATGCATTTTTGCCTTTATATTTTCACATTTTTCTCATGTTTTGTTTATTAAATTATAAAAGAATTTCAATTTTACATTTTCACAACTTTCATTCCCGTCTTACGTAGCTCCTGAATCTTTGTTTTCTATGCACTCTTTAAAATATCATCACATAAAATTGTTTACGGTTTTTGGATGGCAAAGGAAACTAGTTGTCAGTACCCGAGGGTGTGCACTGAGTAAATCTTGCCTTGTGACTCAAGCTGACAAAAGATTGCAGATTTGCAAGTAAACCAGCCCAAGTTACTCATAACTGACTAGCTTTAATCAAGAAGACCAATAAATTGTTTCCACTGAAAATCAAATTGAAACATTTTAATTATTAAGCTAACAGTCCGACCAGCTTGATTGTGATTTCCAAGAAGACTTGAATTTTAACCTTAGGAGCAAGGAAGCTCATAGAATTTTGAGTCTAGTCAATGAGAGAGAAAGAGAGAATGTGAGTGGGTGTGGATGTCATTATCTTGGAAGAGTTGATAAGACATGGCTAAGTATATTCCAAGACCCAAATATTATAGATCTCACATGTTGACAACAAGAGGCTAACCTCACTGCTCTCTTTTCTCTCTTTGCTGACTTTGGGACCAAAACCTCACTGTCATTAAATGGAATCATTATCTTAAGAGCCACAAAATTTTAATGTTTCATTATCCATCGTTAATTGCATTCCTTTCTAGGTAAAGGGTACAAAACAACTTTTAACATGATTTCATTTCACTACCCTTAATTTAGGAAATGGATTATGCAGTGGTGGGAAATATGTCACTATTATATGTTTCTATTATCTTCTTGATAACGAAGGATTTAATTCAATTCATTGTATGTATATGCACCAAAAGATTTATGCTTACTTACAGATAAATGTGTTACATCGACCCGTATATATATGTATAAGTATGTTTGTTACACGTCTCTTTCTTTCACGAACGTATTTTATGCATTATAGAAAAGATATGAATTTTTACTTGAACGAAAAAAATTTACGCATTGTTGATAAGCTGTATTTTCTTTAGGAAGTTATATACGTATACGCATTTATATAATAATGGTAAGCACACTATCTAAGAAAGTATGTGATATGGTAATATTATATTTACGTGTCAATATATATCTCCATCTTAAGAAATCAAATGTTAGGATCTTATCACTACTATATTTTTAAGTTTGCAATAATTATAAAATAAACTCCGCTCTTATTGTAAAGCATTTGTATAGTATGTGCCTTGCGTTGTCAGTTTCTGTGTCTTATGTTACGTAATTCTGTACCTGAAACAAATTAGTAATTATGTAACACACAACATATTTTGTGTATTATTTATGAATTTATGCATTGTGTTGCGAAATTATATCCATATAAAACATAAATTCTCCACCTATGGCAGAGGTGGCAAAGGCGGCTGCGAACCAGAGCTTCACTTTTGGGGAAGAAGAACAACAATTAAGGAAGAAGAAGGACAAGAACATGGAAAGACCAAATTGCCCCCTTGATTAACATAATTTGCCTAAAAAAATTCTCTGGAGACTTTTTGCCCGAGTGATCAAAATTAATAAAAATTGAATAGTTAAAGTACTAAATTAACAGTTTTAAAAGTTGTACGAGCCGTTGTTTGTACGTTATATAGATTTGGGGGATTTGGTATGTTGTAATTGTCATTGGCCTTAGCCATGGCCATTGGCTTTAGATTACAATTAACAAGACTCCAATAGTCACTGGACCAAAATTGAAATTAACTCTATAAAATTGTGTACCTTAAACAAATTAGTAGGTGTGTAAAATAAGTAAATGTATAACGTGTATGTGTCTTGCATTGTGAGTTTTTGTATCTTGTGTTATAAATTTCTGTACTAAGAGTATGAATTATGTACCTAGAATAGATGTGTCTTATGTTATGAGTTTATGTATTATGTTGTGAATTCTTTGTCTATAGAGCATAAATTATCTACCTAAATCAGATTTGAAAACAAGTAAATATATAACATGTGTATATGTGTCTTGCATTGCCAATTTTTGTATCTTATGTTGCATGCGTAATTCTGTACCTTTAAAAAATCAAAATAACACCGGTTTGATCCAAGGTCCACAATGTTATGTGGGCCCTGGTCTATGATACAAAATTGCATGAAAAAACACTTCATATATTTAAAATACTGACGTATTAAAATAATAAAACCACGTTATCATTTATATATTTATAATATAAGGAGTTTTTATATATATAAAAATAAGTAAATTAAATAATGAACAACTGATGGTACGGAATTATTTTTTGTTTTGAAAGGAATACGGAATTATTATTATTAATAAACAATATCAACAACAACAACAAAAAAGAATAAAAACAATAAATTATTTTTGAATGGGCACGGAAACATTGATCATAGAAGTAATTTTCTGTCCAAATAATCATTTCTTTAGTCAACTCATGTCTTGATTTGGCCGAAGATCCATGGTCATTGGAGATGTCGCCATTGAAGCCAATAGAAAAACATTAAAGAAAATAATAAAAAAATTTATAAAAATAACTTATAAAATTCAGAGCATATAAATTCTTTATAGGAATAGAGTTAGTAAAATATGTTCAATAGAGTTGGTTAAATTTTGAGTAATAAGTTTTGCTAGACAATGTTTGTAATTTACTTTTAATTTTTTTTATAAGAAAGGAAGCTTGCTTAATGCATTAAACCATAGTAAAGAACATCAAAAAGAAACATAGGAGGAGTGGTAAATCACTCGTAGCATTCAAACATCGAAACGGCCTCTCTGGTAATAGCATGGTTGCGTGGGCAACGCGATTCGCAGATCGCTTAGCAAAAAGGAAGCTGACGTCCTCAAATATCAACACTGCTTCTTTAACATCATCAATAAGAATACCAAGAGCAAAATTAAAAGGTTCGGAAGTAATAAAATAAAAAAACTTGTTGCACACCAACCCAACATCAGAATGTTGCACACCTCATCCAGTTCGGTATAGCTTAGAAAAGTCGTTGGGTTTATTTTTGTTTTGAAATTAATAGAGTATATTATTTCAAAATCTAAAACTTATACATTTTTAGTCAAATGTATGTGGTAACTTTTTATCTTTTTAACTTGAAATGAAATAGTTAAAAGTATAAGCATTAAAAAATAAAAATAAAAAATTAATTAACGGGGTTTTCAAAAAAAAAATAAAGTATTAACGGAGTAAGGAAATATGTGTCAAAAAATTAAAGTACAATCATTAAAACGCAATATATTAATATATAATTTGGATGAAAATTAGATTTTAAATTTAAAAATACAGCTCACTCTCTCTGTTTGGGAGAGTGGTAAAATTGGAGCAATGGAGGTTAAATTGGAGCTTTAATAGTTAGAAATATGAAAAAAAAAAAAAATTGTTTAGAAACACATTAGTGACTGCGAAATTAGAATGATAAATTATTATTATTATTATTATTATTATTATTATTATTATTATTATGTTATAGACATTTGTATAAAATCTATAAATAATAATTTGAAAAATGTGTCAAATACTCCATCTAAGTCGAATGAATATTGGGTCTAACTTTTTTTTTTTTTTTTAAAGTGTAATTGAATCGAATTGTTACATTTTTTTTAAAAGCGAGTCCAATTGTTACATATTTACAACTTATTGCTAATTTTGTATTGACTAAGCTTATGCATATACTATTTTTAAAGATGGCAATGATTTGGCATGACATATAAAATGAATTAGCCACCTTTTTTTTTTGAAAGACAAAATTCCTCCCCACAAAAAGAGCTCACTTGCCACTTGAGCTACCCAACTGGATATGAATTAGCCACCTTTAAAAAATTTAAAATTAAATAAAAATTGTTGCAAGATTGTCCCTGCCCAATAAGAAGACAATTTGGTTGTTGTCTCCTAGGATTTTTTAGACAGACATATTGTTAAATAATAATATTACGTCATTCATCCTATTTTATATGTCTAGTTTAGTAACCATGTTTAATTGAAATTATTTTTAATTTAATTTTTCATAATATTATGTTTAGTATTAGTATATAAAATTTATATATTTAAAAACTGTATAATATATTATTAAACAAAAAAATAAATTTAAAAATACGTAAGAAAATAAGTAAAGAAAATATGGTTAGACTAATAGCATGATTGTGTAAATTAAAAAAAAATTAAAAAAAAATTAACGACTATTGTTTAATTAATTCAAAGAAGATAGCCACGTCTTCCTTGATGGCTTTCTTTGTCTGACAAATAAAGATACCTGGTCTGGTGTTATTTATTTATTTATTTATCAATGATTCACATAATAACGTACTATTTTTTTTTTTTGTGGGAAAGACCCGTCAAAGACGGGAGATAAAAGCTACCAGACACATAATAATGTACTATGATTCATAGTATAATTTGAAAAATTCAAGCAAGTAATATATATAAATATAAGGCCCTGTTTGGTTGGATGTAGTTAGGGTGTAGTTGTAATTCATTGAATTGTAATTCAGTGAATTTGACAATTACAGTGTTTGGTTGGAGGTCCTCAAATTGGTGAATTACAATTCATGGGGTACCCCCCATGAATTGTAATTCGGTGTAGAGGAGGGGCATTAAAGACCATTTTGCCCCTCCTCCCAATCCTTTGTCTTTTTTTTTTTTTAATTTTTGAAATTATTATTATTATTATTATTATTATTATTGAAAGAATTATTATTATTATTATTATTATTATTATTATTATTATTATTACTACTATTGTTATTATTATTATTATTATTATTATTATTATTATTATTATTGAAAGAATTATTATTATTATTATTATTATTATTGAAAGAATTATTATTATTATTATTATTATTATTATTATTATTATTATTATTATTATTATTATTATTACTAGTATTTTCACCCGTGCATTGCACGGAATGAATTTGTTATAATATTTTAAGAAATATTTGAATCGATATACAATTATATAAATTATAACATCGAATATGAGTATGAATAAGTGTATAAATGCAATTATAGTATGAGTCTTCCTTGCATGCAACAAATATCACAAAAATTCAGTGTTCTAAAATAAGTGTATAAATGCAATAGGTA
>NC_044916.1:6550909-6616977 GCF_003576645.1 Ipomoea triloba
AAAAAATTAGCATAAAATGGCATTTTACTGGCAATATTGTGGTACAAATATATGTGGGGTCCACTTTCGATTTGGGTCGGGTCAAAGTGGATTCGTGTTCTTCGTAGTTAGACGAAAAGATTGATATATTGTATGCTCAAAACTGATAATAGGTGAATGAGAAATTGGTTCTCAAAGTTGACCCATTTGAGTTAGAAAAATATAGAGAAAAACCTTTCAAGTAACTTTTGTCCCACATTGGTTTGAGAAGTGGTTTGCACCACTACTTATACAAGAGTTTTTCTAAGGCTTATTGAATTGTATAGCATAGAGGCTCTCTCTCGCGCGCAAGTAGGGTGCAAATGAAATCCCAAAATGAACTTAAAAAGGCTTAACTCGTGCGCCGACACCTGCATGCACGAATGTCGTTCAGAAAATTGGTTGGCCTTGCAGGTTGAATTATGCCAAATTTTCATATTTTTTACAATATTACGCAAACCATACCATAATACTATCAGTCTGTTATGGGCGGGAAGTTAAAACTTAGGATATTGTTTTTATTAATAGCATAGATTGCATTGCAGAGAAATATATATACTGAATTATTACCATTAGTAATTCTAGTTTAGAATTGTATTACAAATAGGAACGTAGGGAAGAATATACTTTATTAGGAATTCTATTTTAATTTACAATTGTATTAGGGATAGGAATTGTATTACCATATTTTACAATATTATGCAAACCATAATATTCTAGGTCTGTTTTGGGCGGGAAGTTAAAACTGAGGATATTGTTTTTATTAATAGTATAGATTGCATTGCAGAGAAATATATATACTGAATTATTACCATTAGTAATTCTAGTCTAGAATTGTATTACGAATAGGAACGTAGGGAAGAATATATTTTATTAGGAATTCTATTTTAATTTACAATTGTATTAGGGATAGGAATTGTATTACCGTATTTTACAATATTACGCACACCAAAATATTATAGGTCTGTTTTGGGCTGGAAGTTAAAACCGAGGATATTGTTTTTATTAATAGTATAGATTATTATTACATAAGGGTATTTTAGTCATTCTGTTACTTCTTACCTTTCAATTCCCTGTACTCCTATTCCTGCATACCAAACACTGTAATTTCAATTCTTACGTTATTCATTGAATTACAATTCCACCGAATTACAATTCTTTTACTCCCTAATTCCCTGCTCCCAGCCAAACACCCTGTAAAGCACGGAAATTCATGGGACATGAAAAAGATTCAGCAAAACAAGAATAAAGTAATCAATAAATTAGGAATAGCTAGTGCCCAGCCCATCTTCTCATGGCCCAACAAAACAAAATAAAATGAAATAAAAACAAAAACAAAAAAAAAAAAAACAAAACAAAACAAAAACAAAAACGAAATTATTAAAAGAGAGAACTGTTCGTTCAAGCCCGCGGCGCATTCTTACATTTCTTTGGCAATTTGTATTGTGGACTAGCAACTAGGGTCCATAGTAATATGAATCCTGAATTTAAACGATGTCGTTTCAGTCTTTGATTTTTAACAAATTGAGTTAATACCTAATATAGTCCTCGATTATAGAGGTTTTAATCAATTTAGTCCTAAGTGACTTTTTGTACTCTATTTATTTCTCGACTTTAATGGTTTTACTCACTTTAGTCCTCTGTTAAGAATTCTGTTTGTTGGGTGTTAATAACAAGGTTAACATGTTAATTTCATTTCCATTTTGTTTTTTTACCAAATTAATTATTAATTATATGTCCTAATTTATCTCTATCTTCTCCGTCTTTTGTCGCCGATACAATTCCCCCCTCCCCCCTCACTCTTCTCAGTCTTCCCGATACAACCCTCCCTTCTTCAAGCCCAAGAAACGCATAACAAACTCACCGGAAGCAAACACACGACAAAGCACTCCAACGATTGTTGAACCTATTACCCATTGTTCGTACTGGGAGCAAACGCCGAACTGGAAGCAACACACCATGGGGGATTCAAGACGTAGAATTGGATACAAATGCACGCAAAAATATGGTACCCACAAAAAAATCTTGTTAGTAGTTTTTTTTTTTTAATGTGGATTTAACTCATTTCTTACTGTCTGTTAGATCAAATATTTTTAATGTGGATTTAACTCATGGGGGATTCAAATTTGTTTAAATTATGAACTTCTGGATTATGATTAGGTTTGAAGTTCTAGCTTATGTTGCATGCGTGAGTATTGAAAATTTTGCTCTTTTTTCTCTATGTTAGTATTGATACTACAGGAACAGAATGCTAATTGATTGAGTTTGAATTCATTACTGTTAATCCTATTTGCTAATTGCTTTGTGTTTGGATTCATTTGAAAATAACTAAAAATGCTTCTATTTGAATTCATTTGAAAAGTGATCAGAATTTCAATATGCCAAAGTTAACTAATTCCTCATTATTTGCTAACTGCTTTTTCTTTTTTTCCTAAAGTATTATAATTTGCTTTGTCTTTAGTATGCAATTGTGTAAATATATATAGAACATATAATTAAAATTAATTTGATAAAAAAAAAATAAAATAAAAATGAAATTACCATGTTAACCTTGTTATTAACCCCCAACAAACAGAATTCTTAACAGATGACTAAAGTGGGTAAAATCATTAAAGTCAAGGACTAAATAGAGTACAAAAAGTCACTTAGGACTAAATTAAGTAAAACCACTATAGTCGAGGACTATATTAGGTATTAACTCTTAACAAATTTGTGTAACTCTGGCTTGTTTTTCTTTTTTTTTTTTTTTTTTTTCCTTTTTTATAGTTTTTTTTTCTTTTAGCAGTTTTCCTTTTTTATATCTTCGCGGGTTTTAGTGTTGTCTATTCTTTTGATCTTTTTGGATTTTCGAACGTTGCGTTTTGATATCTACAACTCTGGATTTAATCTTCGAGGTAGGCGTCCTAGTCCAAGGTCATCAATGGGAATCCTTGTGCTCATCAACACAAAATTTCTTGACGGACCATTTCTATTTTTAGAGCCTATAATCGATTAAGACCTTACCATGTATAGAGATTGATTTGCCAAAATTATGAGACTAATTTGTAAGGATATGATGGGAGTTAGCAATTAATGCCTTTATAACTTGTATAAAATCCATAGAGAAGGAGGGAAAAAGGGTTTGGCCTTTCTAAATTCTAAGAAACAATACAAAACACACAATTTAAGTCCTTTCCATTCTTCACACTACGATTTGAGCAATTCTTACACCAACAAGCAACAGGTAGGTAGTGAAATAATCATTAAGTATTCATTAAGATTAGTATGAATAAATTAGTTAAGATTGAGACTACATTTTTACATTCCAAGATACTTAAGACTTTTTGCTTACAATGAGAGGAAAGGATAGTATACATGTATAGATTACAAATGGAGTTGAGAGATATAGCACACCCATTTTTCTCCGGCCATATTTACCTTGATGCCGCCATACATATATACCAAAGCCATGGCCCTCAACAAAGACGATGCTATCGCTAGATAGGAATAGGAGCACAGAAACACTTCTTCCTCCAATCTTTTCCCCGCTTCTTGGTTTTTCTATCCGTTCACTTCTATAACAAATGCCAAACGAGGGTAGAACATCATAAGTATGAATCCGGGAAGGTTATAATCCTCAAGTCATTGTGCATGCAAATTATACCATGTCTAGCGTGAATAGTTAGAACAACTAATAGTGAATCGAATATCGACCAACTAACATGAATGTTTAACTAGTTGAGGCTAAAATCGAATATGTGCACTATTTCGATATTGTATATTAATTTTAATTTGCATACCTGAGATGGGCCTATAGAGGGAGGGTTGGAAGTTGCTTCCACTGATTCCTCAGATATTCTAGCTTCTGACTTCTCATTCGAGTAACTAGAACAGACGATCACAAATAAAGTTAGCGGGGAACATAGTAAAATGCAACGGTTCAGTGTATAGAAATGTTTGATCTAATAAAATATTTAGTGTCCTTACGTTGAGAGTATTGTAACCCATATGAGTTCTACGCAGTCGACCCAAAGCAGTCTCTGCTCAACGGGGATCACGCCATAGGTAATTAGATGAGCAAATGGCCAAAGTTTCCAGCCTGCCTGTAAAACAGCAACAAAAGTAAAACAGAAATTATAACAAGTCAGAATATCCCAATTAACTTATTCGAGACTGCAAATTCCCAGATGAAATCATTGCTTGAAAAACAAGAATCAGAATACTGTTCTTTGCATGAAGGCTGAAGCCAAATTCATCAATATAAAAACAAGACAATTTTATATATTGAAGCAGGCTATAGATAGAATTATGACATTCAAACTCCAACACAGCTTTACACGGAAACAAGGCTAAAGAACTACTCAATCAAGTATTCAAGACTCAAACTTTGCATAAGGAATAAGCATCCTCATCAAATGGTTCAACTTAATCAGAAAAATTGTGTTTGTTAAAACATATGCTCTCTGAAGTTTGCCCTTGGCTTGAAGATGTAAAATATAAAGAAGTATATGGGCAATATGGCCTTTCTTACCGTCAGCATGGGCCAAAATGTTGCCTTTAGTTCACTGAAGATACTGGTAGGGGATTCAAGACGTAAAAACCCAAGAACTGTGAAGTAAATGCTGTTCCAAATCGCTGACCAAACAGTTTGATCAAAGGCAACTTTGGCAGGTACCACCCACCAATCATCAAAAGGAAAGAGTGCCTGTAATGAGAGTATTACCATACGATTCAGTCAGATTCAAAGAATGTATCAAGGGGAGAAATCTAAAAGATATAGATCCATAACAAATACCTCACAGAAGTGATAGTAATAGTGAGATAAGGATCCATGTAGCGTAAATCCAGTTAGACCTGATCTAAACATGCGAGCACGATCAAATTCAAAAAGTGGTTTCCCTTCATAGCACTGCAGTTAAAAAAGTAAGCGTATTAAATATAATGGTCATTAGCAATCACAATTTGTAGTGCTAAGAGGTGTATTAAATGCCACTGACCTGAGCTATCCAATCCCCTAGAGAATAAACCACTCCACTGATCACCATCTTCGCCAAAACGGGGTTTTCTTTAAGGGCTTCCTCATATGCACTCCAGTTGTGCTGAGGTGCATATCTCAATATCTCAAAGAGGGTCCATCCCTAACAAAGGATAGGGGAAAAATGAATTATCTTTGGCATATGCTAAAATAAGATCAAAGAACTGCATATGCATAAAGGGAGCTAGCACAGGTAGCTCAGTTGATTATTCGGTGGCAAATTGTGAGCAAGACACAGGATCAAGCCTTGGGTGGGCATCAGGCACAGGTCCTCCCACCTAATGGGAGGCTGAGCCACCGTGATTTACCACCTCCACAAATCGGGCCGGTGTGTTGGGCCCATGGCAAAGAATTTCGCCTTTTTGTGGGCAAGAAATTAATCCAGGGAAATGGAAAGGAACTTTGAATGCAAATATAAATGTATCAGCAAGCACTCAAAGATATCACAATCGGCTGAAAAGTGCTAATTACACAACACAAAGCACAGATTTAGGCACCTTTCTCCTAATTTTGTTGTATTTCCAATGTTTAATCATATCCATTTTGACGCCATTGCAGTCATGAATTTGAAGCAGAATAGCAGATATAACCCTAATCAACATCTGGCCTATAATGTTTTTATTTTAGTATTAGTAAAAGTGAACGATCTCAAAGTGTTCTTCTCTTCAGCAACAAAGAAAACACTCCGAATTTGAATACTTCCAAACCATAAAATATCAAATCTCCAAATATTCAAATCTTTAATTGCCAATTTCGCATAAACACATAAGTCTTCAAGATTTTTGTTAAAAAAAATTAAATTAAATACTCCGTAACAGTAAATCAGGCGGACTTACATGCCAGTAGTTATGGTCTATGGTGAGAAGCTTAGTGATAGCGAAAGTCCCGGAGGCCAAAACAATGGTAGCGTTGATAGCTCTATCAACAACCTTCTCCATACCCAACTCTTCTCCCGCGCCGCCGCTCGAAGAAGCCGCCGACGACGACGAGCCAAACCCGGTGGGCCCTTCGAACGACAGCCGCCCTTCATTCCCAAACCCACCCACCACCACCTGATTCACGATACTGTCAATATCGCCGCCGCCCTCCGCCTCTCTCTCCGTGGCGTCGACGACGCCGTCTTGCTGGTCCGTGCTGTCGCCGCTCTGCACCGGAATCACGTCCAGCTCCTTCGCCGCCGCCAATTGCTCCCTTCCCGCCTTGGAAACCGGCCTGAGAAATAGCTGGAGCTTGGCCGGCTTGAAGGGGGATGGGGAACCGGCCTTTGGATTGGGTTTCGATAGCGAACGGAGGGCTTGAGGCGTGGCCAGGCCGTTAATGGTAGTAGCCATTTGTGGAGGAAACGGAGAGATTGGTGATCAGTGATCACGATTCAACTGAGTTTCTTCTCCGAGTCGAGCCGCCATGTCAGAGACTCGCTCGAGTTTTATATGGGAGACTGTGCATCTGATCAAGTGTTTCGCGGATTACGATCTTCGTATGCACCTTTTGACGTGGCTGAATATGTTAATGTTGATCGGTGATAGATCACAAAACGTTGACTTTTGGTGAGACTATCTTTACTCTTTTCTTGTTACTTCATGATTGGCGCAGGAAGCTATAGTGCGTTAGTGAATAGGGAGAAAACTGGAAGAGTGTAGATCTCAAATCTGTCCGGTCCACCTAAATTAATTGAGGCCAGAATTTCTTTTAGATAAAAATCACAATAACGATTATTGTATTCACACAAAATATAATATATAATACACAAATTCAGTCAATTGCGACACTTTTGTTTGATGGGTCTAGCTACTTAGTTGTAGTAGCTACTCCCTCACATCCCCCCTCCAAACACCCAAAATTTCAATCATTATATGAGCCTGGTGCATATGTATGTGTTTTATATAATGAGTTTTTGTGTCTTATGTTACGAGTTTTTGTTCTTGTATTATAAAATTTTATACCTTAAAAGTATAAATTTTATACCCGAAACAAATTAGTAATTGTGTGTTATGTTATGAATTTATGTGTCTTGTATTTGTGAAATTGTGTGCCTATACACACAAATTATGTACTTAAATCAGAATTGAAATATAACTAAATAAGTAAATATATAACATGTGTATGTATTTTATGTTGTGATTTTTGTGTCTTTGTGTTATGAAATTATATACCTTACGAGTATGAATTTTGTACTTCGTCTTTTCAATCCAAGATTTATATTACTATATGGACTCTGGCGTATGATATAAATTGCCCAATAATTTTATGATGTTAAGAGTTTTGAACATTTAATATTTAATAGGTTTTATTATTTTAAGAAAAGTTAATTTCATATTTAGTCATTTTATTATCTCTCATTTTTTAATTTTAGTCATTGACTTTAAAGTTATCAAATTTAGTCTTTGAGTATTGAATCATTTTTAATTTTAATCCTGTAATCTTTTTCATGTGTGAATTGTTTAGGATAAGAAAATCAAGACTTTGTTTTTCCTGTGCGAGAAGCAATTAATGCAATGGTAATTTCAATTTTTCTCTTTAGTACTATCGACTCTATTACAAAATAGTATCTGTATCGAAATTCGATCTTGTTATCTTCTCTTAAAGAAAGTCACAAAGGTACAACTGAGTATAAAATACTTGGCATGTCAATATCAATCTATTTTTGAAATCTTTAAGTATAATGGAATGTAAGCCACAAATGCAGAACAAATAAATGTTAGCAGCTGACTATTGAAGCTTCAGAGTTCAGAATTCAGACCATGCTCCACTTGTAATTTGGCATCTTCTTTCTTTACTCCTATTATGGACACAATAGGTTTTTTTGTTGGCTTTCAGTTCTCATCTTACATGTATCTTAGGTTTTATTATATATTTTTATTTTATTAGTAAATTACTCGGCCGATATACGAATACTTTTTTTTTTAATTATATATTTAGATAATAAAATTAAAGATGAAATTATAAACAATTTTAATATTTAAAAGTGCACATTTAGATTGCGTTTAGTTCATAGATTTACACTTTAAGAATGAGAATCAAAATCATAATTTGTATTTGGTTGACAACTTTTTAAAACACAACTACGGGTTTTGATTTTATATTTTTTTTATTTTTAAACATCTATTCCATTATATGGTTACACACAACCAAATATTAATATTGATAATCACTCTATCCACCAAACCGTCAAACATACAAAATACTTTTACCAAAATTTATTATCATTATCAAGTATTTGATTCTCATTATGATTCCGATTAACTTGTGCAAACCAAACACAACCTTACTTGAATACAATGCGACCCATATTCCACAATATATTTTGCCTTCCCGACCCGTTATGGCCGTAGCTAGTAATTCCAGATGAATAAAGACGTTTGGTGGTCCAATTAAATAACATTTTATTATTATTATTATTATTATGGACAACGAAGCTATGGCACATTTTGGAATATCTAGAATGTAGATGATCAAACATGGTGTGAATGCTTGGCTGCTTTGCTAGCCACGCAAATATTCCTTCATTCCTTCTCCACTCCTTGTTTTTTATATGGTATTTATTGCTTGAGGTAAAATATAATTTTCGATTTTTATGAGGCTGGTGTGTGTGTATATATATATATATATATATATATTTCTTTTTGAAATTAAACTTACATTATATTACCAATTCGTCAACATAATTTGACTTGATTAAAGACAAAATTTTAAATAAAACCATGTGAATACCAAATTATAGGTTCACATATCTTTCAAAGTTTACTCTTTCAAGTGCCACATCCTTTATAGGTCCTCAATTTATATATATATATATATATATATATATATATATATATATATATATATATATGAAGAACAATTAATTTATTAACTAAACAAAGAATACAAAAATAAGGACGACATACTCACATACCCTTAGCCTTGTAAAACCAAGATAATACATACCCAAGAAAAACTTGCTCTCGTATATAGCACTTGTGTTTGACACTAATTACCTTGCTAATCTTTTCATTCCATCTATACCACTTGAATTTTTATTAATTCTTTTGTTTCAATATTTCCTTATACTCCTTGCTTAATCAAAACTTGTAGAATAATCCATAACTTCCAAACGCAAACCCTACTGAAGTTCTCTCCTCTTTTGTTTCCTTTACGGGCGCCGCCTCCGTGAAACAAGCGGATCGGAGGCGGCGTCCAATCATCTTCCCTACTGCTATCTCCACTTCATGCAGCGTCGTCCATCTTTATTGTCTTTTCTGCATTCACTGTTTATCCTCCATCTCCACCGCTACCGGTCATTACTTTCTTATTTTCGCACTGTTGTTTCCCTTTGCTTTATTTTATTGGTTTAATTTTGTTTGCAATTTTTGTGTTTTTCCTCTCGTTGTTTTGACGAGTTTCTTCCTCTCGTTTACTTGGCGAGTTCTTTTTTCATAATGCGTGAAATGATAAAACTAGTCCTAGCGTACGTGAATCTCATCCTGGGTGACAAACATGACAATGAGAAAGAAACTCCTATGAACTATGATATGCAGTTCAGCCGAATGGAGATATTGTCAATGGATAGAAGAATGGTGATGGAGATATTGTAAATGGATAGAAGAATGGAAATAGATACTCAGGTGGTGTGCAAGACTATTCAACCAGTGTCAGTCTTGGGTAAGTTTGACCAAATCATTAAAGAAGCTTTAAGTTCGTTCAAAGAATTCATCTTCAAATTTGTGAAACAGTCTGCGAATTAAGTTTTCTATGCTAGGGAAGTTGTTTCTATATCTGACTGTAAGGAATGTTTGACCATTCCATCGATCTTTATTGTAAACGTTTCAGCCTATGATTAATGAATTAGGTTCTTTATTTAAAAAAAAAAACCCATAACTTCCAAAAAGTGTGACTTTTTCTTTCTATACTCAAATTGGCGTGACTTTCCTTTGTCTTCCAAAATTGTGACTTTTTCTAAAAGTGTGGTATCTTATTCATTTGTATGATTTTCTCTTTGGCAAAAATTACATGAATTCTTTCTTTAAATTAGAGAGAGGCGTGATTTCTTCTCATAAATAAAAAATGTATTCTCATAATTTGTATTTCTTTCCAGGACTAAAAATCTTCAAAATAATTTCTTCTAAAAATTAATTTGAGATCATAGGCTTCAAATTATTTTTTTGGCTCTTTTTCATGTACCAATTTCTTCTTCTTGAAAAAAAATAATTTTTTGAGGAAACTCATATAAAAATAAAATAAATAGGGAACTAAATTTTTTTATGGTATATTAAACATTGCCTCATCAAAATCTAATCAATTTATTCCCAAAAATATATGAAGTTAATGGGTTAGTATTTTGTGTAAAAATGAGAATAGCAAAATGTTTTGGGCTTAAAGGGTAAACTGAATAAAAATCCCTAAAACTAGTGGGGCCAAACTGTAAGTATCAAAACTTGGATCAAACAATATGCAACTACCCTCATTGACGGACAGCCAGCAGGCTTCCCGTAAGTCGGTAAATCTTAAACATCGGCGGCGATATTTCACTTTTCACAGTGCGCTTAAACCACTGCTTAGTAATTATTGGTATCAGGAACGATCAGATCTCAGTTCAAATTGAAATACTCGCATCAACACATGGTCTCCGCGGATCGATAAATGGCGAATTTTTTGGCTCAGTTTCAGAGCATCAAACACACTTTCGATCGCATCGTCATTGCCGGTAATATACGAATTTAACGGCTAGGACTTCAGCTTTCTCACTCGTTTCCGTAAAACCTACCTGGTTTTGATTGAACTTCGTTGTTGTTTTTGCTGTTTTTATTTGCTTTTCTATAATTCCGAATTTAAATGCTAGTGCTGCAATTTGTTCCGTTAGTGTTAAATGCAATTGGACTAAGTCAGCATTTTGATCTCGATGTCGTAGCTATGAATGGCTTCATTTCGGGTATTTTGTTTGCCAATTGAAAGCTTGATACCAGATGCTTTAGATGCTAGAAGCGGAGCAATCAGCAGTGGAAAAGAAGAAGTGAAAATTGTTTGATTTTTGGTGTGCTCTATTTTCCATATATGATGTTTTTATGATGATGGTTTATGCTAACCTTCTTCTTTTCAATAATGCTTGTCTTGAATGCCCTAATGCTCAATGTCTTGCATGAATTTGTAAAACCTTACTTTATTCTATGGGGTATTACTTTGAGAGGAGGTACGTCTACTAGCTTATATGTCTGCCCTTTCTTTGTCCGTGCTGATAAATTCAGACCAAGAAGAATAAGTAGATCAGGCAATGTAAGTTGGAGTATCTGAAGCAAATGTAATGGTTACATCACAATGGGGCTTGTGATGTGCACTTTGAGTAGATAATTTGCATTTCTAATAAAAGTTTGATTGCTCCTATAATCACTTTGCAGTTGAAGATGTGAGCGATTTGTGGCCCCTTGTGAGAAAGGAGTTCGAAGTACGTGTACCATTCAAAAGAGCCTTACTAAATAACAAGACACGTAATGCTGTTCTGGTAGATGAATTCCAAGCCGAGTATGTATTGACAACAGATTCAAGACTCCGCAGTCGGTTCCCACAAGAACAATCATTGTTTTGGTTCCGAGAGCCATATGCTACACTGGTCCTAGTCAGTTGCGAGGTGCAGTTGAATCTTGAATCTGGGCATATTTTTACATTCTGTTTCTTCTAGACATGCACATTCCGATTTTACATTCTCTCTATGTGTTTTATATGTTTGTGGAATAAATTGGGTAGTGTAACATTTTCCATGGAAATCTGTTGGAGATGGATTTAGATATCCTTGAATTTACTTCTTCCTCCTATCTGATGGCACATTGCCAGCCATGTTTGCCTACTCCCCAAATGTCATTTCTCTTGCAACAAAGTTTACTCCCCCCGTCCCCTGCTCCCCCTTTTAGTTTTTGATTTAAGGAGGTGATTATGAAAAAGTTGGACCACAATATGATAACAAAGAAGTGGACACAGTTTCAATTTAGAGCTTAGGAGAACTTAGGGTGATGTGCTGTTTACAAGTCTCTTCTATTGCTTGATTTCTTTTAGATGGTTGATAAGCATTTTGTTGTTTTTCATTTTTCTTCTTCTAGGATCTTGATGAATTTAAGACAATACTCAAACCAAGGTTGAAGTTAATAGTTCAAAATGATGAACGGGAATGGTTTATTGTGTTTGTGTCTAAAGCACCAGCTCACAATGACCAGGCCACCAAGATGGCCAAAAAAGTTTATGCCAAACTTGAGGTTGATTTTAGCTCAAAGAAAAGAGAAAGGTAAACCTCCCCTTGATGAGTATTATTCTGCGTTTTATCTTTTAGAAAGTAAATGTAATTGTTAACGGTAAATATAAATTAATAAATGTGTATCTTCTTTAATGGCTTAAACTTTTAGTTGAGGCGTAATATATACTTCAATATGGTATCATAGTATGCAAAAGGGCGTAGGTCCGAATCTTTCATGCTACCTATCATTAAAATATTTTAACATATTTGAACTGTCCAAAAAAAAAAAATAAAAAAAAATAGAAGACATAATCCTGCCACATGAGGGGGTGTGTTGAAGATAAGTATATAAAATAATCTGTATCCTCATTAGATGCATAAGAGTTTTGTTGAGCTAAAACACACATTTCAATAATAACAACTCCTTTCTTGTAAGGAGCATACTTAATTATTCAGATTTTTCTTCTGCATTCTCTCTCCCTCTCTCCTTTTTCTAGTGGGGATTCAATGATTGGCCATTTGTTCAGAAGATGCATCTCTAGCAAATTCACTATCTCCACATACAAATACTTTATCAAATTCAGTATGTAACATGATTGTAAAGAGGCCTTATTATACGAGTATTGAATTAGTTTTCTGCTACCCCAGGTGCAGGCATTACTTCTGTTTTATATCAACATATTATCTGAAACACTTATACCTGCCTTTGGATATTCTATGGCTTTTACGGTCAAAGAAACCAATAATGTTGATAATAGGCCTGGTTCAAGACTGACATTAGAGCTGAAATAATAGCCTTAGGATGAAATGTTGGTATTCCCATCTCTGGTAGTTCTTTCTGAAACAGTTGAAGCAATAATATTATTAGTTCCAAAGTTTTTGTCCTAACTTTCTTAACATATAATTTCTTTAGATGCTGCAAACTGGATTTGCATGGAACAGACCCAAATTTCTGGGAAGATTTGGAATCCAAAATCATGGAGTGTATTAGAAATACACTTGATAAGCGCATTCAGTTTTATGAGGAGGAGATTAGGAAGCTCAGTGAACAGCGCTTCATGCCAGTTTGGAATTTCTGTAACTTCTTTATTCTAAAGGTAAAAGTTGTCATTAGACTCATTACAAATATTAACGGTGTCCTTACTCTGAATTTTTCCCCAAATTGTAGCACCCTATGGATGAAATCATCTTAGTATGCCTGGTTTTATCATACTAACTTATTTTGAACCATATAAACCTCTTCTTTAGTCCAAATTCTATGTAAGGTTTCAGCATCCTATGCATGAAAACACCATAGTCTGCCTGGTTTTATTGTAACTAAGTAACTAACATATTCTGAATCATATAGACACTCATGTGTCTTATCTAAATTTCAATACATAACCATTTCAATGTGCATGAACATGGTCTTTGATTTTTATTTTAGAGAGGCTCTATGTTCTTACACTTTTATGTTCTTCAGTTCTGTCAACACAAAACTTTTTAACCTAATAATAATAAAAGGAAGGAAAATGTAGTTCTATTGCATATTTGGATGACATGCTTACATTTAATACATGGGTATTGCTCTGGCCAAATGTTTTACTGGCATCCTTTTAACCACATATATTGCTACTGAAATGTGTCCAGACTACTATTGGTTTTATGCAAAAATGTTTTATCTCTTACAGGAAAGCTTAGCTTTTATGTTTGAGATAGCTCATCTCCATGAAGATGCTCTACGTGAATACGATGAACTAGAACTCTGTTACTTGGAAACAGGTACATAAATGACTATATTTTTGGCTATTCTCCCTATAGGGTGATAATATTCTTATGAATGTTTACTGCCAACAACTACATTGAACATTCATTGGTTCTGATTCTTCTATTTATGCTGTTATGCTAGATTTGAATGGCAGTTACATTCTCTCTGTCTTACCTTTGACCTTTTTTCCATTGCCACAATGTAACATTTGAATTTCCCATTGAGAATATTTTAAAGTCATCTTCTTGACATTCTTATCTTGTAACTATATGGTTCACTATTCATTTTTGTATATAAAGTCTGGATTGGGTTTGTCTTATGGAACAAGATTGCATTTTACGAAGAAGGAACAGATTCCTGAAATAAAGTCTGGTTGGTAAATTTATTTTCTTCCATTCAGAATTTTGATAATGATAGCATGGGAGCATGTTGTTCTGCCTACTTAGTTGCTCTAGAAATGAAATTATTTGTGTTGAGGATAAATATACGGCAATATATGTGTTTCCTCAGTGATTAGTTTAAGCTTTTAGTTGAGATAGATATATCAAATCCCATGCACTATAGGTCATAAAAAATTTTCCACGTGTTTGACCCGTTAAAAAAAATGTCCGGCCCACAGGTGAGGGGGTGGTTGAGGATTAATATATGAGGTGATAAATGCATATCTTCACTAACTACTTAAGCTTTTAGTTGAGGTGCAAGACATTTTTCAATAATTTGTTATTTATGTAAGTACAACTTAGGAGACCTGCTTTATTTGTTTCATTGTTGCCTTTCAGTCTAGGTCTTTAGTTGAATTCTTGAGGATATGACTGATCATTAACCTGATATATTTATTGTCTGTGAACCAGTTAATATGATTAGGAAAAGGAGGGACTTCGGAGGAGCGGAGCGTGGCGATGATCAGGCTGCACTACTCAACCCAGCAGACAAAGCACTGATGCAGATTGTGCAGGATGACTCATTTAGGGAATTTGAATTCAGGCAGTATCTGTTTGCCTGCCAAGCAAAGGTGTGGAAGAGCGGGAAACAGTAATTAGTTTAGGCTGGTTGTCTATAAACATAAACCAATTTGATGGTCTACATAGTATCCTCGCCATTTTTCTCCGCAATGTTAAAAAGTTCACATCTCGATTCATGGTCATCTCAATTATCCTGTTGCCTGTTGGGTCTTGGAAAGATTTACACATCCTTTCCTATGCTTTTTGAGAGATTGGTTCTTGGGCATTGAACCCATGACCTGATGGTCAGTGGTTGAGCACTCACAACTACACCATAATGACTGAGTTCAAAAGCAATGAGATAAAAATAACTGACATCTGTCGACCTTAAAGAACTGAAAATGCAAAAATATGATTTTTTTTTTCAAGTTATTAAATTGGAGATGAATTTTCTATGGTTAATTGTTGGTATGCTTTCCTGGCAATGAACTGATAGCTACATTCCTTTTTCTTGTATTTATATGATTCCTGCAACTTTTGTTGATTTTATTCTTCCATCTTATTTTAATATGTAGCTGTTATTTAAGCTGAATCGTCCATTTGAAGTTGCATCGAGGGGTTATTCTTTTATAATTAGCTTTTCGAAGTCATTGGCCCTCCATGAGGTAATTCATGCTCCATTGATTAATCGTTTAACTGATAATTTTCCTTGGTTATCTGAGGGTTTAAGATCTCACTTTTTATTATGTACTTAAATTGTCTATTTACTCTTTCCCTATCTCAGAGAACGTTGCCCTTCTGTATGCGTGAGGTGTGGGTAATAACTGGTTGCTTGGGTTTAATTAATGCAACCACTTCCAAATATAAAGATGGACTTGTGGCACCTGATACGGAAAAGGAGTTCTACCGACTAAAAGGGGATCTGTACTCCTTATGTCGTACTAAGGTAATGTTGTCTATGATAAATAGCTTTTCTTTTAGTTAATTGTTGGATATTTAGTGGAGTTCTTTGTAGTTTGGCCTATAATGGCCTGAACCTTTCATTCAATTAGTTCTATCTGGTTATAATAGGCCACCGATCCACCATATATGCAAAGAGGTAATTAGTGCAATGCTTCTCACTATCCTGGAGGAGCATGGTGTTTAATTTTCCATGTAAACGGTTTATTATACTCTCTACTGAAGTGTTTCATTCATGTGGCAGTTCATGCGGCTTGCTTATTTAATTGGCTATGGGGCGCATATTGAAAGAAGTCCTGTCAACAGGTGAATACTGCATTTTCAGGAAGCATTCTGGTAGACATGTCTTTAACATCTTGCAACCTCATGCTTGTTCTTTCTGTTGAACAGTGCTTCACTTAGCATGCTTCCTTGGCCTAAACCTGCAGTTTGGCCTTCTTTACCACCTGATGCTTCATCTAAGGTGCTTGCAAAAGAAAAGGTGTGTCTTGAAAATATAATGCATCTTTGATTGTTCAATCTCTGTTTAATGTGTTGAAGTGTAAAGTGTTATCATTTCATTGGAACATTCTTGCTAAGTTCATAAAGATGACTCTTTTCTGATTTCCCTTTGAAGAAAAAGAACTCTGAGAAGATATTAGTATTTTCCTCTGCTAAAAAAGTTAGCATTTCCTTGCATAGAAATAGCAGCATAATTAGATACCACATATATGGTCCAAAGGCACAGATTTTATGTTGCATGTTGAGGGTGATTACCTGAATTAAAATTGTCTTCATTTTCCACCATGGAACTTTGTATTTTATGAGTATGCTTCATTACAGTACATGTGACTGCATTGGCAGATGATTCTTCAAGACTCTTCACGTCCTAAACATTTTGGAATTCAGAAGAAACCACTTCCTCTAGAACCATCTGTATTATTGCGTGAAGCAAATCGCCGAAGAGCTTCTCTCTCTGCTGGAAATGTGTTCGAAATGTTTGATGGTCATCCGAGCATGACTGATGGGTAATGGAAACATGTTTAAGTTAAATTTGTTATGCCCATATTTCAAGTGTTTGCATTATGTGCTAAATTGAGCTTTGAAGGGGTGGGGGCATGGGTCTGTCTATAGACACGCTCATATAGATTATAGACACATCCAATATACATGAAAGCATAAAATTATATAAAGAAGGGAAAATGACTTTTAGTCCCCCAATTACGAGGATATAGTTGACTCAGTCCCTCAATTATTATCTTGGTGGCAGATATAGTCCCTCCATGACTATTGATGGAGATTATTCACCACCAAAATATTTAACAAATTTTGCCATTGAGGGACTATATCTACCACCGAGGTGATAATTGAGGGACTAAATGTGGAGGCCCCAATAATTGGGGGACTGAGTCAACTATATCCCCATAATTTAGGGCCTAAGGGCACCATTTTCCCTATAAAGAATTAAGAACTTGATATTTGTAAGTTGAAAATTCCATTTTAATTGATATTTTTTGCTGATCTTTTGAATAAATAGTGCCTAAGGTGCTTGTTAATTGTTATGGAGTATTTTTTTTTAAAGTAGACCATGAGATAGTGGCAGAAGTATCTATTTGCCTGCCTCCATAATTACATAAAATCTGCTTTTGCTGTTTTGTTGATTATGATTTTACTTTTTGTATCTCATTCATAAATTAAGCTCTTATCCAGTGGTCATTTGCTGACAGCTCAGGTTCAATATCCCCACCATCCAAAGTACCTGTAGTAATATCTATGTCACGAACTCACTCTTCACCTGGATTTGAGAGCTCTATCAGTCGGCCTTTGAGACTTTCTGAAATTTTTGTTGCTGCTGAGCATGCTTTGCAGAATACAATATCTGATAAAGAACTATGGAAATCATTGTCGTCTCCGGAGGAATTCGAGGTATTTATGTTCTCCAACAACTACAAGTGTATAAATCTGTACAATATTTAGAGCCAGTTAAGAAGAGTGAAATCTGTCTGAAAATTAATTCTTTTTTGTTTTATAAAAAGTACTCGTTTTCCAACAACTTGTGCTTCTAGGAGTTTCAATTAAATGATTCTTTGGGCACTCCTATATGCATTTTATTTTCATTGGAACCTTTTTTCACACTTGAAATTCTTTATTTATTTAATTATTGTCAGCAAAAATATTTGGAGCTGTCAAAGGGTGCTGCTGAGAACTATCATCGCTCTTGGTGGAAGAGGCATGGGGTTGTTCTTGATGGTGAAATTGCATCTGTGTATCATAAGCTTGGAAACTTCGATCTTGCTGCGAAGCTGTACGAAAAGGTCTGTGCTCTTTATGCTGGTGAAGGATGGCAGAACCTATTGGCTGAAGTCCTTCCCAATTTAGCAGAGTGTCAAAAGATACTGAATGATCAAGCTGGTTATCTCGCTTCCTGTGTGAGGCTGCTGTCATTGGATAACGGATTGTTTCTGACCAAGGAGCGCCAGGCATTTCAGTCTGAAGTTGTCCATCTTGCTCATAGTGAAATGGAGCACCCTGTGCCTTTAGATGTGTCCTCGCTGATAACATTTTCTGGCAACCCTGGGCCTCCACTGGAGCTGTGTGATGGGGATCCTGGTTCCCTTTCTGTAACTATTTGGAGTGGATTTCCTGATGATATTGCTCTTGAATCACTCAGTCTCACTCTGACAGCTACAAATATCACCGATGATGGTGTTAAGGTGCTATTTTCTTGACTATGTGCCTTCCTCTCAATTTGTTGCTAAAAAAATGCACATTTCAATACTAATTCTGAATTCTTGGCCAGGCTATAAAACGCTCTGGTGCTACAATATTAAATCCAGGAAGGAATACAATCACAGTTTCTTTACCTCCCCAGAAACCTGGGTCTTATGTTTTGAGTGTTCTAACGGGGCAAATTGGTCAATTGAGATTTAGATCTCATAGTTTTTCCAAAGGAGGACCTGCAGATACTGATGACTTCATGAGTTATGAGAAGCCAACAAGGCCTATCTTAAAGGTAAGCATGCCTACTCAATGAAGAAGGCTGTGATCTTTTCCTATATTTTCTATTCTTCTTGCATCATTCATATCTGTATATGTTGCCAATTCTTATAAGTTGTATCCCTGCACAAGCATGTTGACATGACATGATATTAATATTGTCTTCATTTTTGGGTAAGGTGTTCAAACCAAGGTCTCTGGTTGATCTTGTGCCTGCTATCTCATCTGCTTTGCTTATCAACGAACCTCAGTGGGTAGGAATAATTGTCAAACCAATGAGCTACTCCCTTAAAGGCGCTGTACTTCACATAGACACTGGACCTGGTTTGATTATTCAACAGTCCCATGGAATTGAAATTGAGAAGCATACAGATGGATCTCATAATGAATCCGAGTCAGGTGGCCCGGAAGGTTTTGAAGGTGATGGTACCCAAGTTACTGCAGAAGTAAAGCAATTGTCTCTTCAAGATGGAAAAATTGAGCTTCCTGACTGGGCTAGCAATGCAACTTCTGTTTTATGGATCCCCGTGCGTGCTGCCAGTGATGGCCTTCCTAGAGGAAGTCCTGCAGGTGATATCAAATATTTTACTAACAGTTCAAATATTAAAAACACGGTCGGTATTTTATCACAGACAGGTTAACCATCCCTTTTGCTGTCTTTCAGGAGAACGCATATCCCAGAGACAGAGTCTTGTGGATGGGATGAGGACAGTAGCTCTAAAACTTGAATTTGGAGTAACTCGTAATCAGATATTTGAAAGGTTTGTAGTTTTCCCTTTTTCATCTTATTTTTCCCCTCGGTGTGGGGGGAGGAGGATAATTTATCTTATCCACTTTTATGGAATTCTTACACTAATTTGAACCTTGCAGGACAATGGCTGTGCATTTTACAGACCCATTCTCTGTGAGCATACGGGTTACAGACAAATGCAATGATGGCACTCTGCTTTTGCAGGTCCTCTATATGCTCTGTTTAGATTCCTTGTTTTCTGTTATATGTTACCATTGGTCATTCTATGCATTCATAACTCTTCATGTCTTCTATGGGGTTACTAGAACTGCTCAGCTAAGAAAAAGGAAAAAGAAAATTAAATAAAAACCATAGCAGCTAAGCAGTTTTCATTCTGCAATTCATGATATAATAAATTTTCTGAATCTCAACTGATGTTATCTGCATTCTGTTGTGGGGAATGGAAAGTTCTTATGTATGTATATACAAGTCCGTGACCAATCTATATTATATTATCAAGCCAACTAGTCCTAGAATTGAGCTATATAAAGTTAGGCCTACAATCAAAATATACAATGAATAATATATAATCACTTACTATGTTTATAACACATTGTATGGCTAGGTGATACTGCAATCACAAGTGCAAGCTTCACTGACCATCCATGATGCTTCACTTGATCTTCAAGATGGCTTTTCCCACACAGGAAGCAGTGATGGGAGACCAATCTCTGGATTCTTTCCATTGACCGTGTCTCCAAAATCAAGATCTTCAATCTTGTTCTGTATATGTTTGAAGAATACACTAGAAAAGGGTATGCTTGGTTTTTTCACTTATCCTTCTCATTCTTCACTTTCCACCTGCTTTATATTGTGTTATGGAATAAGCAGTTGCTTTTGGCTTAATACCCGCCATAGTTAAATCTTCTTGTCCAGCAAACAAAGTGAGTTGTGTTTTGATGTTTTCTTTTTTGTCCTTAGCAGATGAAGCTAACAAGCAGCTGTCAGAAAGTATATTAAATATTAAATATGGGATTTTGGGTGATAGAATGGTTGGAGCTCATTCCCCTGTGGCTGAGGAACGCAGTATACCTGATGACACAACACCGGAGCTGATGTTCAGGAGTTCTCTTGTTTTACAGAAACCTGTGCTTGACCCTTGCTTTGCAGTTGGCTTTCTTCCTCTTTCTAGTGGTCTGCGAGTTGGACAGCTTGTTACCATGAAATGGAGAGTTGAAAGGTTAAAAACATTAGATGAACATACAGCTTCCGAAGGCAATGTAAGTTAACAAATTTCTTCACATCTTAGAGACCTTCTAACTGTTCTCTAATAAATAAAAACAATATGGAGTAATAATGAGGCTGGCATTTTCTTTCTCCTGTATGACCTTAACGCAAAACTTTGGGAATGTTTGGATTGCCATGCCTTATGAAAACCAAGTGAAACCCTGAGATGAATTATAGGAAATTGCTAGTATTTTTTACTGTTTTCTATATTTGCAACAGGATGAAGTGTTATACGAGGTCAATGCAAACTCTGATAACTGGATGATTGCTGGGAGGAAAAGGGGACACATGCCTCTTTCCATAAAACAAGGTTCCTTTTTTTCCCTCGGATGTTTTACTATTAATCTATTATATCCACTGTTGCAAAAATTTCCCGCCTAGGCCGCCTAGCGCCTAACTTGGCCGATTGGGCCGAGTTGGCGGCTGTCTAGAGCCTAACTCGGCCGAGTTAACTTGCCCAACTCGGTAGAGTTAGCCGAGTTAACTCGGGTGAGTCGGCGTTGTTAATTTTTTATTATATTTATATATATTTAAATTTATTTATATTTATATAAATAACAGAAATAAGATATATATATATGTGTGTGTGTGTGTTGTGTGTGTGTGTGTATGACATACACCCACACATGCATTATTTTTTTGTTTTCATAGGTCGCCGCCTAGACCGCTTAGGCGCTAGGCGCAAGTCTACCGCCCGACTACTACTGCAACCATGATTATATCTTCTGTCAAAGATAACTTACTATATTCCTGTTCCTTCAACGAAATTTGTTACTAACCCTCTTTCTCTCTCTCTCTCTCGGTTATATAACAGGGTCAAGAATAGTAATTTCAGTGTTGTGCTTGCCACTAGTTTCTGGATATGTTCGCCCTCCTCAACTGGGCTTGCCGAATGTGAACTGGTCGAACATAAGTTGCAACCCTCCCAGTCCACACTTGGTCTGTGTGATGCCTCCCACTCTCAGTTCCTCATTTTGTAAGCCAGCCTAAGCATATATGAATATTTTTTGCATCCATTCCTACAAAATTGAAAAGCGACAGCGCAGAAACAGGACACCAGTTTTTCTTCCTTCCCAGAAATCGTGTACATTGTATGTATTTTCTTTTTTCGTATTGGAGTTGCGGGAATTTACAAACTCAGCCCCTCCTTAAAGCAATGCTTTTACTCTTGTATAGCAAGAATTTGGGGTTGTACAATACGGTAGAGACTGAGAAGGCTATTGCCACCTTCCCTTGTATACACGACTATGGTTAAGAAATGATAGTTTAGGGGGAAAGAAAATTTTTAAGTTTTCATGGATAATTTGTGCTTGTTTGAGTTGCTTTAAGTGTGGAATTTATTTTGTTTTACGGTGAGCATTTATGAACGAACATAGGTTACAACGTCAATGGATAGTCAATTAGTCATTTAAACAATTGAAATTATAATTGATATTCCCACCTTGATGACACAACTTTGGGATGGAGTAGTGGCCATAGACTGCAAACGTGCAATTGTATGAAAAGGTTAAAATTTGTGTGAGATTGTCTCACGGTCTAAGACTGTGAGACTGATTGGATCTTTGATTGATCTGACTTATTAATCAAAGATTTGACCCGACTCACAGATTGATAAACTGGAACTTTGATAGAGAAATCATATTGTGGCCACTACTGATGATCACAACCTTTGATAGTTCTTGATTTCCAAACAGTAATTTGTAAGTGTGACAATATATTTTGAAAGTAATGCATGTTTACAAAAAAAAAATGAAAATGGCCTAAAAGACATGTGACTAAAAACGATAAAATTCATTATTCTTGTTTTAATTAATGGAAAAAAATAATGAGTTGGTAATTTTGCCCTAAAAAATTTAACATGTTCCATGCATATGACTATTTTGATATGAATCTGAAAGTAGTTAAATTAAAAAAAAATTGATAGTCAAGAGCTAAATTTAAAAATATGGTAAAATTCTTGGGACCAAAAATGATAATTCATCATTATTAATTATCTATTTTTTAAAAACAGTTGATTCTTTATAAGGTAATATCTGTTCTAAATTTTTTCGTATAACTACTTGTTTCGTTAGAGGGAATTAAAATTCTACTCCCACTTAATTTCAAAGGCCAAGTAAATTCCTTCGTTTAGCATATAATTGCAATTCCTTCATTTTCACATAATTAAAATTCTATAGATGAGTTTGATCAGCATTTGAAGATGAGATGATTGTAGAGGTGAGGATGCTGGAAAATGAAGCAACAAATTAAATGGGTAATCATGAAGGCTGCAGCCTACACTGAAATCCAACATTACACAGTTTATTGCAGAAGCCTGTCCTTCTTTACTTGGACTATATATGCATATGCTCTTTTTCCAAAACACACACACTTTCATGTCTTATATAAGTGATGATGACAAGCATAATCTTTTTCCTCATCATCACCACATGCAGTCAGAAATTAAACTACCTGACACAAATCTTGTGGTTTGCCCACACTTTTGCTGGGGTAGGAACCCTTGGGATAAGAAAAATCCACAAGTTAATCTGGTTCAACAGTTGACTTGGTAACAAAAAAGTTTTAAGTTTAATTTAATGTGAAATTTCTTTATTAATTTTTTTTATTTGAGTTGATCAACTATGGACAATCTAAACTATTTTATTTTTGTGATCTTTTGTTGGTTAGAGTCACAATATAAATTTCACATAGTGCACACTTTCAAATAGCAGTTGTGAATTTTCCAATAAGGGTGTGTTTGGAAATTCGAAAAATGATTTCCAAAAATCATTTTTCGGGTTTCCAGTGTTTGGAAGAGTCTAGAAAATCGAAGTCAACGGAAACCATTTTCTAGTCAAAAGAAAAACAATGCTGTTTTTGGGAAAATGACTTCCACCAAAATTTGATAGAAGTCATTTTCCACAAACCACAGCTACATCGACAAGCACAACCTTGATCTGGTTTCCTACATCGACGAGCACAATTTTGTGCGGAAACCAGAGTTTTTTTTAAATGTTTCAATAAATAACATTATTTTTTAATATTATTATAAATATTTTTATATTTTAAATAAAACAATTAAAATGTTTAATTATACAATTCTACTCATTTTTCAGAAAATGAACCAAACACATCAAAACAGTTGTTCAGAATGCAAACAAACACTGAAAAATAAAAAATTTTCTGAAAAATAGCTCGTTCTCCAGAAAACATTTTTCAGAAATTATTGCCTTGGTTTCAAACACACCCTAAATTAAAAAAATAGGGAACCTATCGTCAAATGAAAAAAAATGAAGAGAAGATATGATGAGAATTCTCTCACTTAGGGTGTGTTTGGAAACCCGAAAAATGATTTCCGGAAATCATTTTTCGAATTTCTAGTGTTTGGTAAGCAATGTAAAATGGAAGTCAACGTAAAATGACCACATAGTCAATGTAAAATCCACTCATTTCCTTGTAAAACGACTTACCCTTTTTTTTGGCGTAAGTCATTTTACATTCTTGTTCACGCTTTCCTTCAAGCAACACGCCTCCACTAGCGCCTTCCTTCTCACCTGATTTCTGCATCCAAAACCATCGGCGACGGCGAACTAGAACCAGTCCGCCGGCGAATTGGAGGTTCCAGTTCGCCGGCGAACTCAAAACCAGTCTGCCAGTTGGAACCAATTCGGCGGACTGGTTCCCAGAACCAGTCCGCCGTCGAACTGGGGGTTCCAGTTTGCCGGCGAACTGGAAACCAGTAAACGAACTGGTTTCCAGTTCCCCAACCGCCGGCGAACTGGAGGTTCCAGTTCGCCGGCGAACTCAGAACCAGTTCGCCGAACTGGTTCACAGTTCGCCGGCGAACTAGAAACCAGTTCGAACTGGTTGGTTTCCAGTTCGAACAAAATACTGAACAAATATATATATATATATATATATATATATATATATATATATATATATATATATATATATATATATATATATGTATGTATGTATACTCCGTATATGTTTGTGATGTAATTTTTGTTTTGTATGCTAATGGAGATTGTTTTTGCTTTGTATGTTAATGGAGACTGCTCATTTTTCAAAAACAAATCAAACACACAAATACAGTTTTTCATATTACATTCAAACACAAGAAATGGAACTGTTTTCCGGAAAATGACTTATTTTCCGAAAAACATTTTCCTGAAGTCATTTTACTGCTTTCCAAACGGACCCTTAATATGATTGATTATCTTTGAAAACATGTAATAATGCAATTAGACATTAAAAAAAGGCTTTATAAGCTAGGATAATATAGTGATACTACCATTGGTAATTGTAGCAAGACCAATATTCTTTGTACAATTAGACAGAAGTAAATTAGTTAATTAGCTAGGAACTTTACACTTCTTTTACCAACAAAAATTTGAGTTGAAAAATCATTGTTGTCTCAACACTACAAGACCAATTGTCAAAAAGTTAAAGCACTTTCATTGTCATATTACTGACTGATATACTGTAATATATATGCCACGCACAGGCAAAAGTAAACAAGGGATCTTAATCTTAAAGTGAATTGTAATTCAAAATTTAAATTTCATATATATACCTTTAAAAAAAAAAATTAAACATATACTACACTTTTTTTTAATAACTTTATTAGAGAACATATATTAACGAGAAGTTGGGTTTAATTATTAAGATTTCTCATGTCATGATGAAAGCTAATTTAAGGGAATAGATAAATGTGATGGCTTCCTACTAATGTTGATCAAATTAGTAATTGGGGGAGTAAGGAGATGGATCAACCATCAACCTCCATCACTCCATGTTTGTTGAAAGGACACTCTTTTACTAGATGTTGTTGACATTTCATCTTAGAGAGTCAGACTGTATTAATTAGTTTTACAGATCTTAATCGCACAAAAAAAAAAAAGTACTCTCTGTGATAATTTTTTTAGGGTGACACTCTTTTACTCTTTGAGATTAGTTTTGTTTTTGATCAAGTAGAGAGGGGATACCCAAAAAAGCCTAGCTATGGATGTTAACTTTGCCCCTATCAATGGGAATTTTGGAAAATCTCCGAGGGGATTTTGTCCCGTGTTGATCGTTCCAAATCATTTCCCGAATGTCGAGAGGAGAAGCTTCCAAGATCCGAAGTTCCATTCCATGTGAGACAGCTCCCATAGCTAGTTTATCAGCAACCATGTTCTGCTCTCGAAAGATATGTTGAAACTCCACTTTATCAAAGCCTTGAAATTTAGTAAGGCAAGCTCATATGATATTACGTCCTTTTTCGTACGTTCTAGTTAATATTTCCTCTTAGACATTCAATCGTGTCATTCAAATCACACTCAATGATGAACTTCAAATTGGGACCCCAAATAGACCCCAAATTTAACAAAGAATTGAAACTCCATTTGATTTATCAGCTCAATAACACTGCCCATTATTTTTAATAGGATATGTATGTCCAAATCTTGGCCAAAGTAGTTCAATGTCAATTATTATAAAGTGCAACATAGTTCACATTATGGGGGTTAATTGATGACATAGATGTTCATTTTTAGAACATTGAATGGTGATTTTTATTTTTTAGTGCATTAAAAATTTATTTTTTGAAGGTTCACTTTTAGTATACTGAATGTTTATTTTTTGTATGTTACCTAAGAGGTTAAGAATAAACTTTCAGTATATTAGAAATTTACATTTAGTCTGTCAATTATTATTTTGGTTATGGATATATATAGTTCATTAGTGATAAAATTTGTTAAATATATCTGTAGTGGATATAATCCATCCATTATCATAGAGTGACTATATCTAGTTATCTACCGTACCACCAAAATAAAAATTGAAAGGTTAAATGTGGAGTCCTCAATAATTTTAAAAAATAGAGTCAACTATTACTGCATATAATTAGAAGACTTAAAATGTGATTATCCCTATATAAATCACATCCCTTGACTTACTCTCTGCATCTAGGGTAGTGGCCTACCCTGAAAACAATTTTATTTTTAATACAAAATTTTGGGTTTGATTAATAGCGATTTAAGCTGGGATTGAACTGTTTTTCAAAAAAAAAAAGAAAAAAAAAAAAAGAAAGAAAGAAAGAAAGAAAGAAAAAAAGAAGCTAAGCTGGGATTGAACTCGATTTCCCAGTGCCTATAATTAAGTTCACAAAAATTTATTAAAACCAACATTATATCATGCCATCCACTTGAATTACAGGTTTTTTTTTTTTTTTTTGGAGTACTACTGAGTCTATTACATTACAGTATCTGTCAATTCCTAACTACTTTATCAACCTACTGAAACACAAAGAGTTAATATCGTATCTACTAAAACTTAAACCCACGCCTCCCAAGTGAGAGTGTAACTTGATGCTACTAGACCATAAGGTCTTGGCTGAACCACAGTTTGTTAGTATGTTTGTTTGATGTGTTTTATCCTCAATCGTGCCTTAAGTCAAAAGAAAAGCATTAGGAATTTCTTAATGATAATAAGAACAACAACATAAGATGGGGACTAGGAAATTAAAGGACATCATATTCATATATAGTACTGGCAGATAGATATTTGTCAAGTTTGTGAATTTGGTGACAGGAGAGCAGGACGGATATAGTTAGGAGCATATATAGTTTGGGTGGGGTTTGAGTTGGTTCTGGGGATTGTCGGTTGCTAATGCAGTGAGAGAGTGGTTGAGGATCATGCTCATAAGAGGAAGGCGGTTGGGAGGGAGGTCACACTTTTCACCTCAACTTCCACCCCTATCTAGGAGTTGGTGATATGTAATTTTACTTCCACTAACATTCTAGAGTTAGGGTTCGATCTTCGTATTAAAGTTTGAATCTTATAACTATATTAGAGATTGGATTTCCTTGTGGAGATGAATTCTTTGTGTACAGAATCAACCACAAAGACGTACTGATTGAGAGATTCTTAAGTGACTTGTAATATGGAGTCAATTTCAAAATTATTGAAAATTTTTAATTAAGAGCGAGATTCATTTTATAATTATTACAAAATTGAAAGTTTAATAAGGCATTGCAATTCAAGGATAATTAAATTCAATTAAATCAAATCCCTAAGGATACATACATAGAAAAAAAAAAATCACTCCAATGCATTATTAATTAATCCAGAAGTTTCATTTAAGATTTGTTGTTATGGACGTCATTGAAGTTTTAAGTTTGGATTAAGTTTATTGTACACTATAGTTAATACTAATAATAAAATATAATGAATAAAATTTCATTATTTAGAGCAAATTAATAAAATGAAAAAGACCTCCGCTGTACTGAAGACTTTCAAATTAAATCTCCTTGATCATATAGTAAGACCTAGGTGCAGCCGTGCAGGCATCTAGGTGGTCTCATATCTAATCAAAAGTTTGAATTGATTTATTATATGAACCGACAAAATGGTTTAGCACATTTAATGATCTCATCACATTGTTGACAAGTGTATTGGACTAAAACAATCAATACACCTCAACTCTACGACCGATACAACGTTGTGTGGTTCACAAATTGTAGTGACAATATCTATGAAAAAAAAAGAGTAAACCAAACTTTCACATTAAAACAAAAAATAATAATAATAATAATAAAAGTACGTACTTTCAAGTACTTAATTATTTATGATGCGTGGAGTTATAAAACATGCACAAATGAGAATGTGTCACTACTATAGCGATCAAGGGGTATGTTGCACATACTAACGATTAAGGAAAATGCTTCTCACCCCTAGAATTATCACTCCTTATTAGTCACTTGATTAAAAAAAAGAAAAACTATTTATTTTTAATGATCATTGGTGAATTGGTTAATCAAATCATGAGCTAATAAGTAATCTACATATCCGATAAATAGATAACGCATCAAAGAGTGGTTGGTTAATAGAGAGTGATAATTGTAGAGGTCTTTAGCATGAGTCTAATATTAAATGTTATAAATTAATTATAAAAAATGCCATATGCTAACATTGTTTTTTAAAAAATAGTATAAAATATTACCAAAGCACCACTTGAGGCTACAATAGTTTACTATTACTCTGATCTTAAGAGCATTTTGGGTCGTGACTTGAGTATTGGATCTATATTATTGGTATATTCATAGATTGAGTCTATGTTACATGTATAATTCAAGATTGATTCTACACATGAGTATAACTTAGATAACTTAATTAAGAACTAAACATATCATTTTTCCAAAAAAAAAAATATAATTTCCCTTACAAATTAATAAAAAGCTAAAAGCAATCACACAAAAGTCACTTCACAAAGAACTCACGGACAAATAATAAAAATGCATATAATTCAATCAAAGGACATCTCAATCTATATTACGTGTATAATTTAGAGATCATCTTATTTTCTCTACTAATTAGATTTAAATTATTCCTCATGAACAAATAACTCCATAGAACCAACCCCTAGCATATGATCTTGATCACAAAGTACTCAATTTTTATTTTGAAACAGTAATAATTATATTTCAATTATAATATATTATTTATTTCTATATAATAACTTTACCAACGGTCTATCAAATGTTTCTAATTGGATAAAACCCATCATAAAATTCGATAATCGGGAATAATTTGGGCAATAAATACATGGATTAATAAATTGGATGATATATGAACCAACCGTTGGTGCCCTTTTGGTTCATAGAAAACAATTTATTTAATAGTTCAGTGGGGATATTTCGCGGTTATTGAAGAGTTTTTGTAAGTGTGATTAGGAAAGAGAATATGGGAGGAAAGAAAAAAAGGAGAAATGAAAAAAGAAATCAAAAGGAAATTCTGACAATTTAAAAAAAAAAAAACAGAAAAGTAATATAAAAGTCAGAGTGGCCGCCAGCTGGCGGCCACTCTGACTCGCCCCAGTAGGCGCATGTGGAACACGTGCCCGTTGGGGCGCGAAGCGCGCCCAAACGCGCACTTAATGCGTTTGTTTTTTTTTTTCTCCTTTTTTTTGACATGAACCAATAACTTGTAGGAGAGTTATTTCTTCTTCATTTGGCTTCCACATCAATTCACCTTTGCACCACCAAGTTAATAAACTGACATTATCCCCTAAATATGCATCAATGTGGATGCTCTTATACTTATATGTAAACCGTATATATAAAGGGTGGAGGGTGGGCCCCACCCAGCATGGGCCTTGGATGGGCAATAGCCCAACCTATCCTTGCTTAGGGTCGGCCCTACGTGCCCCTCACTTTCCTTGCTACCCCACCCATCCATGTATCTAGCACCATCACTGCTCACCCCTTCGTGCCCTACACGCATACATCACTTCCACCCCACACATCGCACGGGGGCAAGGCGCATCACAAGAAATTAGCATTGCCTAACTTAGGTCGAAAAAGCCTGATGGCACCTCCCGGTGCCCAATTTCACCTAATAGTGGGAGTTGGGAACCTTGTGAGGCGCCACCACCTCTTCTCTATTCAGGATAAACCAGCCTCGCCATCCACCGACACTACCCCTCAGGGTTTGACAGGGCCCATGACATCTAAGTGCACCCAGAGGCAACGCATTAGGTACCTAGTGGGGCTTGCCTAACCTTCCCTCCTCATTTCGCACTTGAGTACTCATTTTTCCCTCTTTCCCTTATCAAATCATAAATTCCATACCTCCCTGCCTTTTAACCCAAAACTTTATCCTTTTATACACTTTATACCTAATCCATTCAATCTTTGTGCTCACACCCCTTAACTTTGCTCCTTTGCCCAATTCACACCCCTAACTTTCTCCCATTCTTACATTGTTCCCCCAACAGTCCAACCTTACCAATGGGTTCCAATCATCCTCTGATCTGGACTTAATTAACCCATAGGAATTGAATTCTCTGGCCCAATTATCTTTGGACCCAAAGCCCATTCAATTCCCCCATCATGAGTCTCCCACTTTTTCTAGTTATCTAGACATCTAGCTAGATGAAGTAGTAAACACTTGCACCACTACCTCACATAACGTTTTCTATGTACACTCACTCATATAGTCATATGTTTGAACTTTTCCCGTTGTTCTACAATCATCCTTGATTTCCACTCTCCGCCTGGTGGGATCCAACTATTCTCTAGATCACTGGAGGCTCTAAACTAGGACCTCCCCACCCCCCCCCCCTAATCAAACATGTAACCCATGCCTTACCATGACTCTTACGACCTTACTTGTGGTGGTTCGCATGGTTTGCCTCGTGTGTGGATGTTAAGGCAAAACACCCTATTATACACATATTGGTACCTACCCTTGACATTACATGCCTTATCCTCCATAGATTTTTTCTGTGTTATCAATTCTGCCTCGGACCTACTCACGTACCCTTGGGTTGTCCTCAACCAAAGACAAAATAAACTTTTTGTCCCGCAGTGGCCAGTGGAGCGGGTTAGGGCCTAAAATTTTTGTCCTGTGAAATTGCAGGTCTCACAGGCTTGCGTGGGCCGCTAGTATATAATGAATCTTTTAAATCTTTGGAGTTGGTCCGCGAGCGTCCTTAACTTTAATTTGCTCATTACTCCAGTTTGCATCCCTAACACTCTTTCGTTCTTATTACATAGGTCTACTAAACCTTGTCCATGGGTTCCAATCATCCTATAAACATAATTAACCCTTGACCCTGACTTCCCTAGCCAATTGACTTTTGACCCAAAACCCATTCCCCCCTCTCTATCAAAATCTATTTATAACAAATACAAAAACTCTCATCCAAAGGACTTGTTGATAGTACCCCGGGGCTGGGTTGTATGAACAAAAAATAGTTGAGCGAACATGCATATTTAGTAGAAGCTCTAAAAAAACACTTAAACTTGCATTGTCTGAAAACTCCAAACAAAAAAAGCCACAATATCAGCCTTTCTTGATGCCATCGCCCAGATAAAGGAAGGCATAATACAAATCATTTTGAAAGTTAGGTAAAGTAGCGCACAACATATATAAACCCTTCTAAAGGTTAGTGTTCACAAGAAACAACATACTTTGAACACAATGATAAATTAGTGTACTTGTAACTAGAATGAAAACGATCCAGTTCCATTTGTGCAATAGTTTTTCAATTCTATGGGCAATTAATCCCTCAAGGTTTAGCATATTGCCATGATGATGTAGTAGTATTGCAGAACAATGATTATAGTATACTTCAAGTATTTTCATGTACTCCATCCTTATTTCTACTCCCTCACTTTTACTCCGTGACCTGATAATAAATGATTAGTTATTTTCATCATGTGAATTCCAAGGAAAACGTTAACATCAACATTTTGTGAGAATAAGTAAAAGTTAGGAGTATAATTTGAGAGTAAAAGTAATATTTTATTTTCAATGTGACTTTCAATATTTAGTTATAATTATATTAAATTTAATTCTCAAAAAAATTATATTAAATTTATCTGTCAATAATATGTACTTGACATTTTTACTTTTAAACTTTGAATTAATAGACATGCCAAACAAAACCTGAAACAGTAAATTTAGTCCCTCGATTAATTACTCTGTAATATGTAACATAAAAAGCTTAAAAATCTTAATCTTTTTAGGAGCACAAGTGCAATTTCATGACTTCCATTGGTTTTCAACCTAATACTTTTGATTCCTTAATTATAGAGTATAATGGAATTAGCCTATCTCAAGGTTAAAATCCTACTTGGTCATTGATAATTTCATAATTTATCCTTTTTTAACTAATAAATTCCCCCAACATTTTGAATGTATTATTCTATATCTTATCACCCTCAGCTCTTAACCATTTGTCTTCTAAAATATATAAGAGCTTCAATTCTCTCTCTCTCCCTCTCTCGGTTGGTCATTTGTCCCATTTTAGATGTTTCAATAGCACCCTTACTCCATCTTCTTCAATAATTATCATATCAATCATTGTTACGAGATAGCGAAATTAAGAATAGTCACTTTATTATATATAATATATCCACCTAACTAGATTTTGAAAGTAGAAATAAATACTTTTAAAAAACTAATTTGAATATATCTCTGTAACTGGAGATCAGAATTTAAAAGTATAACATCAAAGTCAAAAAAGCATTGAAATTACACGACTTTCCCTTTAAAATTAGAGTTTTAAGCTTTTGCTATTATCTTATCATCATGATTATCTTAGTCAAGCCAACCAAATATTCATGGGATTAGGTAGATTTGCCCTGCCTGTATCACTTGATTTTTGTTTAATTTGAATGTTTTTTCTTTCTTTTTCAATTTGATCCGTATTTATTACCATTTTGGAAGTTAAAAAATAATTAATTGTGTATTTCTACAACAACGTAATACACACATTTTGTATGTGTGTTTATTTGGTAAAAATTGGTTATCATATAACATCAGCCTATAATTCTCAGATATTAATATTTGGGAAGAGAACATTTACTTGGTTGTTGAATCTCAAATAGTAAATAAATTGGTTACAAGATAACATCACGGAATAGTCATCATCATTCTATTTTTAAATAATAATAATATAATAATAATAACAACAATAATAAAGTAAAGAATAAAATAAAATTGGCTAGTGCCAAATATTACGTCTGTAATTTCGTTATCATATAATAACACAACAACAAACATATGATCAGATGGCTCCTCAAAATCATCAAATATTCCCTAAAAGTTTTTTTTTTTTTGGGAACAATATTCCCTAAAAGTTTATTTACTGTCATAACTCATCACTCCATAGCCGATCATCCTCAATTAATTAAGTCATTAGAGAAATTACTATACGTTTTTACCTTTGAATTAATTTATTTGTTTATTCAATTGCACTAAAATAATATATAAACAAACATATAATAATCTTTCTTATTTGCATCGCATCTAGCTAGTTCCAGTTTGTCTGCCAAAAAACATATATAGGCCATGTTTGATAAATGACTGTTAGCTTATAGGGTTAGAGGTTATAACTAGTTGATAACATTAACTGATTGTAGAAATGTGTTTAGTTGATAGCTGTTTGGTATAATTTATTTTATGAAAAAGCTAATTGAAAAAGTTACTTTCAGTATCTTTTTGAATTTTAAATTTAGCATTTTGAAGTTACACAAAGTTGATTAACCAAACACTTATATTTATTTTTTAACAAAGTCAAATATTTAATAGTAGTCAAATAAGTCAAAATTGACTAACTATTTACCAAATAGGGCCATAATCTAATTTGCTTAAACCGAAACAGACATGAGATTAAGGAAATTAAGAAAAGAGTAATACTAATATTCTTTCATCGAAACATATATACATGAGAATAAGGAAATTAAAACTGAATAATGCTAAACACTCCTCTACTCTCGAAACTGAGATTAATAAAATTAAGAAAGAGTAAAATTAAGAAAGAGTAATGCTAAATACCGCAAATTATATTGTGGACCATGATCATAGCTGATATTGCAATTGTGTTGAACGGATACTGCAATTGTGTTGAAAAGATACTGCAGTTGTGTTGAAAGGAAACTGCAGTTGCACGGAACAAAGACCATGTTGAAAGGAAACTGCAGTTGCACGGAACAAAGACCATTCATCCGTTCAACACAACTACAGTATCTTTTCAACACAACTGCAGTATCCGTTCAACACAACTACAGTTCCAGATGGATGACCCAGCTACAGTTGGATGGATGATGGTCCACAGTATAACGACCGGCTAAATACTCTTCTGATCTGATCTACTTCCAAAATAGGCATGTGATTAAGGGTACTAATACTAAGAAAGAATAATGTTAGACACTCCACTTTTTACCGCATTTCTTTATCGCCTAAAACACCACCGCCATCATCTAACCATAGACCATAAGGTACTTTGCCACTATTCAACATCCTTTTATTGACTAAGACCTTTAATTGAGTAACATCAAGGAGGGATTCTAGGGGTAAAAACATACGGAAAGAAGCATTTCCAATAAGAAATAAATACAAAAATTGTCAATTCTTTCCATTTTTTTTTAAAGGAATTGAAATCTATAATAACTTGTAAAAGTTTGGATATGATTATCCAAAAATTCAACAAATATCATTGAATCTCCAGTCTAATGTGACTTGGTTGGAGGGTAGGATAGGGTGATTGGGCTTCCGAAACGACACCATATGGCTACTAACCATGAACGCCGTCACCCTCTCCGACACCCGAATCTCCTCCATTTTCAGTTCATGCAATCTCTTCACGTACTCCGGCACGTGCACTAGGTCCCACACCACCCCAACCCCGCCCGGCCTCAGCACTCTCACCACCTCCCCAACCACCCGCATCCGCTCCGCCGCCGCCGCCGCCGTCCTCGGCCCAAATTCCTTCCCCACCTTGTGCACGAACGCCGCCGACACCACCACGTCGAAGGCGCCGTCCCCGAACGGCACTCTCCGCGGGTCCCCCGCTCGACACGTCACGTACTCCTGCACCCCCTCCATACACGCGGTGCGGAGCGCCGCGAGGGACCGGGTCCCGGCCGGGTGTAAACCCACGACCCGACCCGACGACCCCGCTTTCTTCAACTGGAGAGCCACCGCGTTGAGCAGGATCCCCCGGTCGTCACACCCCAGATCCAGCGCGTGCTTCACCCACGCCCAGTCCCCCACGGCCCCCACCATCCGCTGCGCCATTTCCCACCGCAGCGACACGGAGGAGTAAAACATGTTCCCCGCCGCGTAAAACAAACACACCGCGGAAAGTGCGGTAACCGACCCCGTAAATCCCGCCGCGAATCTCGCCGCCCCCGAACTGCCCGGCACTAACCTCTCGAAAAACACGCAAATGGGCTCAAAGTAAACCAGGAAAACCACAGAGAGCGCCGAGAAGAACACCGCGTGGAGGACGAGGAAAACTGTCGTCTGCCAATCGTCGACGCCGTAAATCGCGTAGATCTGCGCACAATCTCTCCCGGTTTTCCCCATTCATCAATCTCTCTCAATCTGCACGCTTAATTCAACTAACACAGATAGATTCTTCAAGAACTGATATGATGGCAGAGTAAAATCCAAGCAATAAGGAAATGATTGGGTCCTGAAACTTACAGAACGGTGATACTATGTTTAGTACTAAGGATCATGTCGTCAACTTGTTTCTGGGATTTTGTCAGTTTCTTAGAATCCCAATGGCTTTTCTTTCTTTCTCAGTGGAGTGACGACTATCGGTATGGAGACGAGAGAGAATATGGAGCAGTAGAATGGCATTCATATAGATCAAGGACACAAGGGACCACATGAGATAATTATTTTGTATCATATATTAATATCCGTATTTCTTTATTATATATTCACTTTAAAAATTGTTAAATTTTAAAAAATACGAAGTATTATTTGTATTATTTATATATATTAAATTAGAAATGTATGTCAGTTAATTAATATATTAAGCATATGTATCTTTCAAAATATGGTATTTAATTAAAGAGAATAATTCGGTTTATATATCGAGGTAATACGATAAGATATATGATTAAATTTCTTTAAAGTGAGTATTGCGAATGGAGCAATGGAGGTTAATGAGTTTCTCATATGAGATATGACCGAATTTCGAGTTCGAATAAGAAGGGACTATAGTATGTAAAAATAAAGATAGTATATAATAGTTTGCTTATTATTAATTCAATTGATTTTTTCTATATACTTTATTTATTTACTTATATGTGTGTGTATTGCATAGTGCATTGAATCTAGGTACAGTGCAGCAGTGCTTCTGCTTGGTGTATCATAACATGCAAAACGTGAAGTTTCATTACATAAAATGTGAATAATCAGTTGATATAAGATGATTATTAATTTATTATAATCACCTTAATTGATTTGAATATGTAGACATGATATACAACACCAATATTATTCTATATATTTGACCAGTTATACGTTATATAAGAGTTAATAATAATGTTCGATGTTAGTGGATGTGGATTTCTTTGTCACCCAAATAATGTTGACGTTTACCTCACTTGTATTTTTTTTTAGTGTAATTTACTTTTCATACGTGGTTTGTGAGTTATGGAGTATTATATAGGAGAACAAATTATTCAATGCACGCCTACAAGTACCAAATGCAGGTTTCTCTCATCACCCAAATAATATTGAAATTTTAATAGGCATATAAAATATGGCAGCATATGTTTAGTAAATAGATTTTTTTAAAAATCAAAAAATTTTAACACTATTTTTCATTTCTTCATTTGGAAAATAGATTCCTATGTTTTCAACTTATTAACAAAGGAATTTGATTTTTTTTTTTAAATTTCCAAATACCAAAGCCCACATAATAACTTACATAACTTTATTTATAATCACCATTCCTATGAACTTTTACTTCACCTAAATAAGCTCAAGTTATTATTTATGCCAAGTAATAGTAATAATAATATTAAACAATAGTACAGTGATTACAACAACAATAACAAGTGACAACAACAACAAAAATGATGTTAAATTTAAAAAGATAAATGTTATTAGACTTTTTTTTTTCAAAATAAAATAATAAACAAGCTAAAAAGTTAATAATGTGTTGTAAAGGTTAAACTTGAAGTAATTATATAATAAAGTAATTTGAGTTCAAATCTTTTTAATAATATTTTCAAGTCTATTACATATACATAATACATAATGATGCAACAAATTGAATGATAATGTAGTCTGGTACACGACAATAAAAATGCAAAAAAGTATGCAACACTTCACTGGGTTTTTGCTTTTGTTTTGTTTTGTTTTGTTTTTTTTTTTCAATCATGATAATTTGTTGGACAGTTGGTTACGTACTTTTTGCCGATGTTTAGTACTTTTGATACTATTGTACACGATATTTTTCACGGTTCACAGTTTCTGGACTAATGATTATTGTTGTCAATGCTTTGGCACAATTTTGGTATTGTATCACATTATTCATTTCACATTTTGCACAGAGTTCCTTTTATACTCGATCTTTAGAATGTTTTAATTTTATTTTCTAATTTCATTTATGTACATAACTTTTCCATTCACATATTATATCGTGGACCAAGATCATCATGTGCATTGTGGACCTTGATCCATATTATACATATATAATTAGCATATTATGTCATTTCACTTTTAAAAGTGATATATAATTTTCAGTTATAATTGAATGTACATAATTTGTTAATAACTAAATGTACAAAATAAATGAATATACATAATTTATTAATTAAAAATACATAATATGTTAAATGTATGTACATAGTCTAGACCAGGGTTTATGATGCTTATGGTGCACCCGAACCCAGGATATATTGATTGTATAACAATACTACATATGAAAAAGGATAATTATATTTGTACAAAATAAAACGTGATCTCGCCATTAATTTTATTAAAGTAAAAAACCAAAAACAAAAAATCGTGACTCACTTTTTAAAAATCAATCAAAATATTTTACGTTATACAATGTAATAGTATAAGTAATAATAATAAATAAATAAATGAGATCAATAGAAGGTAGTAATCTTTATTCAAATTAAACTAATAATTTTGAATGTTTTGACTATATTTTTAAACTTATAAGTATTGTGCTGTAACCTACAAATTCTCAAAATCTTAATTAAAATAAAAGAAAATCTTTGTAATATAAATTACTTTTTTTTTTTGTCTGTTTTTCCCCCCTAATACAGTCCTAGTCTACTCCATCATCTTATTTTTTTAGTGCAGTTGAAAATAAGTATAGTAGTTCATTCTCACCCTTTTGTCAACACGCCATGGAGCATAAGTACAAGACTACCCCTAGCTGCTTTCTCTCATCCGTCATCATTCTTTCAACAAAACTAAAGTTATGATAAAAAAAAATTTGTAATTTAAATAAAAAAAACGAGTACGATTTAAACAATAATAATAAAAGGTCACATATAAGTAGAGAAAGTTACATGCCAAACTCGACTTGGTCACGGTATAGGTCAATTTTATTTTTTTAAATAAAAGGATATGATTTAATTTAGGTTAACATTTATAAAGTTAGCGTCTACCATAGTCTACCTGAACCAATTTTGTGTGAAGGGAGGATCGGAACCAATTCTTTATTTAGATATAAATCATAATAATGATGGCATTTATATACAGATTTAGTAAGATATCAATGCATTTACAATACTAAATGAAGAATTAGTTGGCTACGCATCATAATATATAACGTGACGTTTGGCCTTCACGTTTATCATAACCCTCGAGTCGGATTTATACAAGCTGATGCCATTGATGGTGTTGTTAACTTATTGATGTAATCTTTATTGTAACATTTTCATTGTAAGGGGATAAAAACACTAGTAATAAAATAATAAGGCTAGAAGAAAGGGTAAAAATGTCATTTTGTAATAAGATAATATAAAATATTTAGAACGAAGTCAAATTATTTATTAAATAAAGTTGTTGGATTAGGTGGATTCCGACGGTGAAGAACGCGGGAAGTCCAAAACAGAAACTCCAAAAAAGAGGTTTCGATCATCTTAAGGAAAACTCCCTCTTTTATTGTTTTTAAATAAATTATTATTTTGTAAAGGAATATTCAATATTCTCATATATAGTATTTGACTATCCATGTCTGAATTACTGAATACGTCCAATATGAACGAAAAAAGTCAAAAGCGTGAGGGCCAGCATGGCAATTTGGCAAGCGAATTAAAGTTCATATTCCTTGACATTCATTTTTTTTTTTTTTAATAATGAGAGTGAAATCCAATGATGGCAATGAGTCGGGTGTGTGTCGGAGAGGGTTACATCCATCACTCGATCCACCTTATATTTTTTCCACCCACCTCCACCATCAACCCGCATTGGGTGGACTTTTTCAAAACTCACCCCCACCCAATCGGATACGGGTGCCCACCACGGGTATCACCACTTATCATCTTATTAATTTTTTTTCAAAAATAATATTTAAATTATTTACACTTAATAAAATTACATAATTCATTAGTTATACTAAAACAAAAAATAATAAGAGTATCCAAATATAATAACTAAATTGTTAATTTTTAAAACTAAACTTTTTAAATATAAAAATTGTAAAATGTTACCTAAAGTTTAAAAACTTTTATAATCCAGTACTTATTTTACTACTCCGTATTATATATATACATACACACACATAGTGCGTCGGGTGGAGTTTCAGGCGGATTTTGGACATACAACCTGAATCCAACCCGACCTACCGCGGGTTTACTTTTTTAAGACCCACCACCCACTATCACCAAAAAATCTCGACCCATGCGGGGTGGATTCGGGTGGATATCCACGGGACATATTGAAATTGTCATCCCTACTGAAATCAATTACAATTTAATTTTTATATTATTTAATTTAATATTAAATTAGTAGATAAAATTTAGATACTTATAAAATTATGTAAAAAGTTATATGGAATATAAAAAAAAATAATAAGGGTCACACTTGTGTGGGACCGTCTCACGGATCCTTATTCGTGAGACAGATTGGGTCGGGTCGAAACAATATGCAAATGTTGTACTTATATGTGCAAATGTCATACTTATATGCTCAAATATAATACTAATCAATAATACAATTTTTGTTACTTGATATATAAAAAATATTATATTTTTCATAATAAATTAATAAGTAATATTAACAAGTGCCTCTTACTTCTTAGGGAAAATATAATACTTTTGAGGAAAAAATGTAATACTTTTAAATCGAAATGTAAAAGTATTGTATTTTCCCTTAAAAGTATTGCATTTACCTTTATAAGTAACAAAAATTTTATTTCTGATTAGTATTACATTTGAACATATAAGTATGACATTTGTGCATATAAATATTACATTTTTATCTTGACCCGACCCGTCTCACGGTGAGATGGTTTCACACAAGTTTTTGACAAAAATTAAAACTTATAATAAAATGTTAAAACAAATAAGTAAATAAGTTTTTTTTTAAGTGAATAATATATACGATAAGTAATGAGACAATGTAAGCATTTCTAATCTAAAAACATAATAAGTCTCCATCAATGTTATATCATTGATTTATGTCTTTTTTTTAATTATTATTATTAAGTTATGCATTTTATTTTAAATGTTGTACACTTTAATGTTATTAGACAAAATTGTTCGTACTATATTCTTGTTAGACAAAACTATATACTCTTACACCTATAACACCGTTACTTTTTAATTCTAATATTGATGACTCCACCATTATTATCATACAGTTATATCGATCATATCTTCTTCCTATTCTTTAATTATCATTATATAATTAATTTAATGGTAAATTATATTTTAATTAAATTTTTATGAATAGTAAATCATATATATGTGTATAAAATACATATATTATTTGTGTATATATAATTTGAATTATAATTTTTAATTATTTATATTTATCAATATTTTAATATTAGACACAAATTTTCGTGCATCGCGTATAAAATGGTCCTTTTTTTTTTAATAAGTGCTCATATATACATATACACATATTATGTTTCTTGACACCCCTTTTAGATATAGGTATTCATAAGCATTAGCTAAATGAAACTTGGGTTTTATTAGAGATAAAAAGGTAAGGATGTCAATTTTAATTCATAATGAATGAGTTAACTTGCAAAAGGTTTTTAAAAAATTATTGGTTACGAAGAAAAATCAGCTTTGAAGCTTATGGAATGATCTTATGAACAAATTAAAGCCACTCAACGCTACTTTTTGTTTCATAAGCAATGTGGAACATTATATGGCTGTGTTTGGCAGAGCTTATTTAGGAGCTTATAGCTTATTTTAAGCTACTAATAAGCTATAAGCTTTGTTTGGTAATGTTTCTAAAATAAGTTAGTAGCTTAAAATAAGAGCTTATTTTTGAACGCTATCTAAGGTAGCGTTTCAAAATAAGCTAGTAGCTTCCTAACTTTTGTTCCATCTTTAACCTTATTATTTTAAAGAAATGACATCATTTACCCTTCCCAATTAAAACCTTTTTCGCTAAACCTTTTTGACTTTTTTCTCTTATGTTTGGTCGTAATTTCAATTTGACATTTGTGTTTGAACCTTGATTTTTGTATGAACTAATCTTATAAATTATAAACATTTTGTTTTACTTTATATGTTTTCAAATATATGTTCTTACTTTATATTTTATTAAAATATATTGATTTCACTATTTTATATTTTAATATATAAACAAACCTATTTAAAATTAAAACTACTGAAATTGTATGAAGATGTCCTTTTTAGTCTTTTTACGTTTATCAACATATCAAAAAGCTAATTTTACCAAACACTTTTAAGCATAACAGCTAGCTTAACAGCTCTTCAGATTTCAGCTTCGAACTTATAGCTTTTCAGTTTTCAGCTACTTTTCAGCTTTCAGCTACCTTTTCAGCTAGGTTTGCCAAACATAGCCTATATAGAGGAGCTTATAAGTAGGCTTTCCTTTCATCTTGATTTTATTTTTATATCTTATTAAGGTTTCAAATAAATAATGAAAAATAACAATATATTATAATTTTTATATTATAAATGTAAATAGATCAAATTTGTTATCTTTTAAAATTTTAAATTAAAATATAAAAATATAAAATTTATTTATATTTTTTTTATACAAAGTAAATGTCCATAATTGTTACATTATAACCAGGGCCGGTCCAAACATTTTGGAGGCCCTGGGCGAAATTAAAAAAATGGGCTCTTATATGAAAAATTTAAATTTAAATTTAGTAATACTAAAAAATAATAATATCAAATAACATGAAATACATTCATTTTCTTTAGATTGTTTCAAATTTTTATTAGATGATTCTGATTTTTTAAAAATTTTATTTATAGCTGCTCTTTGTGATTCTATTAGCTGCTTAACTTGTTTTTTTTTTCACTTCCAGATAAATGCTTTTTAGGTAATATTATATAAAACAATTTTTAAAATTGTGTATAACAAAAGAACAAAAGTACCTGAATATTTTTAAAAAGTTCTTCTCAGTCTTCAGTTGTATCACAAACAGCTACACAACCACGATTTTTTTGTCCTTTTCTTTTACATATTTGCATTACTCATTAGACGATTATAGATTTATAGCCCTAAATCCCTAATGTGTGTTGTGTTGCCTATGTGTAGTGTTACAGCAGAAATAAAGACAGAACAAATTAAAAATAAAATAAAACTTACAAAGTTACAACGGACAATGGGGCCCAAACCGGCAAACAAAAGAACAATCGTTGATCGTCCACGAAGATGCAAGGATGAATCGAATTGAAGAAGAAGAATGGGTTAGCCAGTTAGGGTGTCGAATCTAATAGATAATTAGGTGTCCCATTTCGATTCTATTTCTAAATTTATTTAATTAAGCGTCGATTCCAGCTTCAATCTCATCTATTCTTAACTTTTTGTTTTCTAATATAATTATAACACTAATTTTTTATTTTCTAATATAACTATAACACTATAATATATATGTGTATACATATACATACATACATATATATATATATATATATATATATATATATATATATATATATATATATATATATATATATATATATATATATATATATGGATGGACCCCTTCTAGCATAGGGCCCTAGGTGGTCGCCCATCCCGCCCGTGCTCAGGACCGGCCCTGATTATAACGAGGGGATGCGGTTGAGTGAAAGGAACTCAACCATCATTACTTAGACGTCAAGGGATTGATCTTTAATTTTGTATATGGAACAACCTTAAATCTCTAGTTCAGTTGTCTCACCCTTAGAGGTGCTTATAATTCAGTGCGAGGATTAGTCACCACCCTTAGCAATGCCTATAATTCAGTGAGAAGATTAGTCACTATATCTGACAATGAAAACTCTAGGTTAAAATAATGTACCATCAAAATATTAAATGAACATTTATTCTTGATCTACAATATAATTTGTCATATACTGATTGGTATAGATGTCTGTCATTATTGTGTGGACTATACATTTAATATATTAAAAATGTACATTGTATTAAGAGAAAATACATTATTTGAGTACTGAAAGTACATTATTTTGTATAATGTATATTTAGTATGCGAATACTGTACGTCTGTACTTTTAATATATTAAAAATGTACTTTTAGTTATGATCTATACAATAATTTTCGGTGTAGATGTGTAGTAGACTTAATTGAAAGATGATAAATTATTAAAGAAAAATATTATGGAAATATACATTTTTGGCCCAACTATAAGCAATATTTGGACCGATACATAAACTAAGGGATATGGAGTTTTGGACCGTCCAACCCATATCTGTATGTATTCGTTATAAAGGTTTCACTAATGGGAATTTCTTTAAAATTTCTTGTCCTTTTTACATTTAATGTCAAGAACAAAAAAAAAAAAAATGCCATTCAATATAATTTATTTATACTATTAATAAAAACAAAATCTTCAATTTTATCTTTCCACCCAAAACAATCTTATACTATTAAGATTTGCATAATTTATATTTATACTACTAACTAGTTATCACACGCGCGTTGCGCGATTAAACTAATGCCCAATGCGTATTTTTAAATTAGTGTTTCTTAATTAGTTAAAATAGTCATATAGTAATGAGAGAGAAAAAATGCTAAATTAATAAAAATCAAAGAAATAGTCCCGATACTTATATATTTTAATAAAACATAACGAAATTGTAAATAGCTAAATTACAACTAAAATAAGTAGAAACAAATAAACCACTTACAAGGGAGCAAATGTCGTGTCATCATTGTCACTTGTTTGGACACCGGTCCGACCATTTAAAATCCATGTGTAAATGTATTTGTGATTAAGTACTTTATAGTTCGCCCGGACAGGTTTGACAATGACATTTGAGATGATGTACCATTTGTTGGTTTGTAAAGTGATATCATACATTCCAATGTCATTATCAAACACTATTGATTGAACCCGAGTTCCTTGCATTTAGATATAGCATTTATAATGATGTTGGTGGTGAATGAGAGCATCTTCATAATAATAATAATAATAATAATATAATAATAATAATAATAAAGGGAGAAAAATTTTCCTATTTACTTACTGTTTCATCCTCAAGTACGATGAGCATATACTTTTTCTCAGACGTTCCAATAGCATTTTTTGGTTCATTTTTCTTAATGACATGAACTGTACAACTTCAGCCCACAGTTTGTGTGTCAATATCAATTAACTTTACTGCATTTGTCATTACTAATATCTTTGTGCCATGGAAAATATGTTCATAAAGGATGTTATGAAATAATATAATGTGAACCGCAACATAAATTCAAAAACCATAGATTAGGGAGTTAGGAGTAACTAAAATGTGTAGATTATAGATAAATATAATGAGAATCACAACATTACATACAAGGATACAAGTATAGATGAACAGATTATACAATAGATATATTTACATAACGATATTGAAGTTATACTAATTAATGAGTATACCATCATTGATTTTTTTTTTTTTTAAAAACTATCATTGTATTATAGTATCTTATTAAGACTTCAATATTCTAATTTTAAGTTAGAAATCTATACAGAATTGTATTATAGAATATTGCCAATTTGTTTGAAAACTGCAATAAAGAAACAATTAACCAAAAGGGATTTGGTGAGCCAATGGATGGTTATTAAGGGGAGGGAATGGTGGCTATTTATATTGTTGAAGATGCCACAGATGCTTGACAAATGTACGACATCGGGCAACCTTCATTCTTGGCCACACACGTGTTCCCCCATTACTTTGCTTACAGCACACTTACATGCATAAGTGGAGCTTTCTACCCTTTTGTAGACAAGATTTTCAGTGATTTGGTGGTTTAAAATTTGTGTTGTTATGATTGAAATTGATATTATGAGTTCAAATCCCATGGTAGTACTTTTTATAATATTTTGCTCTAAGTTTTTCTCCTTATCCCAATAGATTTCCATTATTCTTATTGGGTCAACACCTGATTTATAAAGATTTGGACAATTGGGCCAAGACTTTTTTCAATAAAATGGGTTCCGGGAGTCCTATGTCCTCGTCAATAATAATGACATAATAGTTTGAGAGTAAAAATAGAATATTCTTTTTGATTACGTTAAATCAAACCTCGTGAGTACGTCACCGAGAAGGTTAATAATTTAACATCAAGGTTAGTATACATAACTATCAGCAATAATATTAGTGAGGTTGACAATTCAAATTAAGTTGCATGAGATGATTGAAGTATTTATTTTTGTGGTGCATGCATAAGAATGGCAACAAGCAGTGACGAGACCTAGGAACATATGATGGAATAAGAAAATTTTATTAGTGGAACTAAATCTATAAGGAATTTGCTTGTTTCTAAATCTGGTATTTAGCCGGTTAGCCTTTCACAATTAGGCAAATTACCAAATTATATGATGAATAATAAGATGGATCACCGATACCAAGTTTGTTTATAATATATTGAATGTTCATTTTTTAATATACTTAATATTCATTTTGTTGGTAGTACGTATACATGCACAAAAATAAATTATCAATATTCAAAAAATAAATATTTAATATATTAAAAATATCTTTAAATTAGGTAAAACTTAAAAGGTAGATTATGATTCATGATAGAATGATGGTGACAATTAAGATAATTAAGGCTTTTGGACTAATATTTAGACTTGAATAAAGAAAAAAAATTCTTTGGATGGTTGAGCCTCAAACTTAATTGGATTTATAATTTTTTCTTTTAGCAAGGAAAAACACAGAAGTAAAGATCACACATAACAACAACAACAACAATAATAATGATATATATATATATATATATATATATATATNTATATATATATATATATATATATATATATATATATATATATATATATATATATATATATATATATATATATATATATATATATATATATATATAGAAAATACCAATTTTAGTCCCACAAGTATTAGTATAATGACAGTTTTAGTCCACATGTTTAATTCCTACCATTTTTCATCCATGACTATTGTTTTACTACCAATTTTCATCCACAACTATTATTTTAGTGCCAGGGTTCATCACACCGGTCACCCATCCGTTTAAGATATGCCAAAATATATACTACTTCAGTCCCATTTTATGTGTCTAGTTCGATTAACAATGCTTGACTGAAGTGATTTTTAATTCAATTTTTCATAATATTAAATTCAGTATTAATATACAAAATTTATATATTTAGAAACTACACTAAAAGTACTATTAAACACAAAAAAAATTAAATTTAAAAATAAATAAAAATAATAAAGAAAATAAACAAAGAAGAAAGAGTTGGGTTGATTAATGAATAGTAAGTAAGACAGATAAAATGGGACAAAGGGAGTAATTATTAAGAGTACTTTCATTCTTTTAAATTAATATCCTAATTTGAGCATGAATAAAATGATTTAAACTCTAAGATCGATTTGAATTCACAGTTCTCTTCCTCAAATTAAGGTAGGTTGAGGATGAGAATGCAAATTGGGATCAATCTAGCTTAGGGCTTAAATCTTATTATTAATGCTCAAATTGGGATCTTAATAAGTTGAAAAGGCCGGAAATACACCTAAAATTATATTTTAGATTTTGGCACGTCTTAAAACGAATGAGTGACCGGCGTGATGGATTTTGGCACTAAAACAATAGCCGTGGATGAAAATTAGTGTGAATTAAACATGTGGACCAAAACTATCATTTTGCTAATATTCGTGAGACTAAAATTGGTATTTGCTATATATATATATATCCTTATTTTATTCAAAATATATCCTTATTTTATTTACTAATTATCTCAATCCATATCCATACACAAAAACATATGCCCTTACAAAGTAATTTTTTAAATCTTGACAAGTTCATCAAGAGTTACGTTGTGCACTAAGTGTACATTACAAGAAAAAATAAATAGTTTATTAAAGGCTATTCAACACCCCTTTCCCTCCTTCCCCACCCCATTTCTAATCTTTTAATTTTCTTCAGAGCTAACATATATAATTTATATANATAGTTTATTAAAGGCTATTCAACACCCCTTTCCCTCCTTCCCCACCCCATTTCTAATCTTTTAATTTTCTTCAGAGCTAACATATATTATATATATATATATATATATATATATATATATATATATATATATATATATATATATATATATTTATTTATTTATTTATTTATTTTCAATATATATATATAATTTATAGCCAAAGATCTTGTGGTCAAACGTCACCTGATGTACACTCCCATGTGGAAGGGAGTGGGTTCGAGCCTCAGTGGAGGCATCTGTTGACTCTTTGTGCTTCGGTAGGACTCTTTGTGCTTCGGTAGGTTGAGAAAGAATACTACATTGTAACAGAATCAGTAGAACTCAAAAAACATATATAATTTATATATTTATTTTTATTATAATAAGTTACAACTTATAAATTATTTATTTACATTGTTTTATTATAGTTATTGGTAATCATTAACTAATTAACTCGATCTATAAATTTTGATTTATAACTTTATTTTAATATAAATAAAATCATAATATAAATACAATGACATAAAGTTTAAACTCTTAAAAAGATCATTACTATTATTATTATTATTATTAAAATAATTAATATTTTATACAATAACTTTGTAATGGACTTTTATTATTTTTTTAAAAAATAAACAAAACAAAAAAGATATATAATCAGTGACGGAGCTACTGTGGGGACAACTACCCTCACACACCCCACCCCACCCATATATAGTCTTGTGTATATATGTGTATATATAGTACATGTTTTATATATAAATATATGAAAACAGATAAAAGTAACACTTAGTAGTATGTTGAAACGGTAGGTGCTCGTTTTTGTCTAGACAAGCGAGAGGGATCCCTTATTCCATTCTATAGCTTTTCCATAGCATTTTTAATATATACATATATGGAGTATTAACATTTTCCTTTCAATAGCTTCTTCAAAATTTTTATATATATACTAGGAGTTAATTCCAGCAATAGTCTTCCGACTATGTTGATTTTTCAAAATTAGTCCCCGACTTTTAATTTGGACAATTTAGGTCCCTTGACTTTCAAATTCTTTCCAATGTTGATCCTTTCGTCAAATTTTGGTTAAATTGAAGTCAAATGAAGGGGTAAAATTGTCCGTTCACCTGTTTAGTGTATTATTACTCGTATTTCTCAGGTCCTATACGCTGTATATATGAATATAATCTCAGTCAAAATTTCAATCGAAGCCATATAATCTCATTTGATGTCTCTTCGACTGATATTATATTCATATATATAGCGTATAGGACAGAAGAAATACGAGTATACAAGTGAACGGACAATTTTACCCCTTCATTTGACCTCAATTTAATCAAAATTTGACGAAAGGACCAACATTGAAAGGAATTTGAAAGTCAAGGGACCTAAATTGTCCAAATTAAAAGTCGGAGACTAATTTTGAAAAATCAACATAGTCGGAGGACCATTGCTGGAATTAACTCTATATACTAGTATTTTGTACACGCGAAAATTCGTCCCCAATATTAAAATATTAATTAAAATTTATAATTTGAATTATATATACACAAATAATATATGTATTTTATACGCACACATATATGATTTACCATTATTCATAGAAATTTAATTAAAATATAATCTAACCATTAAATTAATTATATAATGATTTTAATAAAATGATAATTAAAGAATAGGAAAAAGATAGGATAGATATAGGTGTGTGGTAATAATGATGTAGTTAAAAAGTAACGGTGTTATAACGGTGTAATGGTAGTTTTGTATAACAAGAATGTATTAGGGACAATTTTGTTTCATAACATTGAAGTGTACAACATTTAAAGTAAAATGTATACATTTATTAGCGTACTAAAAGATGGACATAAATCTAGGATATAACCTTGATTTAGACTTATTAAGTTTTTAGATATAACTTTTTTAAAAATTAGTAATAAGATGTATAATTTATAATGTGTTCTCTACTTGAATTGTATTATCAAATTAATTATGTTTCATATACTGTTATAAATATTTTTATGAAGTTTTGTTGTGTTTTATTGTTCGCTCATATCCAACAATATTTATGACTATATTCTCTAAGTGTTTCATATTTTGAACTATCTATTTTATGTTTCGCCCCCACTAGAAACAATCCCTGGCTCCGTCTCTATATATAATTTTCTAACTTTCAACCAAACACTAGAAAAAATATATATATATATATATATATATATATATATATATATATATATATATATATATATATATATATTCCAATTTCCTAATGGAACCTAAATGGTATTTTGTTTAGTCTATTTTACTTTTCACGATCCATCTACAGTAGCGGTATTTCTACTTTTGATCCTTGTTTTTTATTTGTTTTACTTTTTATCGTCAAATTTAAAAAATATTTCATTTTAATCTAAAATATCCTTAATTTGTATAATGTTTAATTTGGAGAATGTCATCATACTATATTTTAGAGTATTTTGGATATATTTTAGACTAAAAGCTAACAAGCTAACCTTCTTAAAATTTATGACTAAAATTGAACTTTATCAAAGTCAATAATTAAAAATAAAATGTCATTATAGTAGGTCAAAGAATTAAAAGTGAAATAAACTCTTTTTTTTATATAGTTGAGTAGACAATCATTTAATCAAATAATACACAATAATTACACTCTTTAACCCGGCAATTTGATGGATTGGTAAGCGAGCTGCTAGTGTATCTACAAGTCAAAGGATCTTCTCAACTTTGTGAATGAGTCTTAAATTAAATTTGAATTAGTTTTTGATGAACCCATCACCTAAACATTATATATTAGATCAAATTCTCATTAGTAACTGATGTGGAACTCAATGGACAATAATATTGATATTGAATGTTATATGGGAAAAAAAAAAATCTTCAGAACACCAATGTTAATCCATAAATATTGCATGCATGACTGCATTTAAGAATTATAAGGTCAATGTACATGTATAATGTAAGTATGTAACGGTGAAGTCGCGTTCACGCACCGCCGCCCCACATGCATGCCTGCATGGTACTACGTTAGACTTTGGAACCCTTTAATATTATCATCAATGGAAGTATGTAACCAACTTTTTTCTTTTCAATTTTTCCCACGCTTCATTTATAATGTGCAATCAATAACAAAGAGCATGCATTTTATTTATTTAATTATTTTCATTATATTGACAATACATATTTGATAGTATATATTTTACACATGCATGATCATGTACAGTGGCGCGGATCCATAAAAATGTTCTAGTGGGGCGAAATATAAAAGAGATAACACCAAGTTGCTCCTTTATATAGGAGGTTGTGTGTTCGAGCCTTAGCGATATTGACTCTTTGTGCTTCAATAGTGATGGAAATCCATCATTGGTGCTCCTTTATATATATTCTCTTAAATGCTTTGTCGGGCCGGAGTGTGGGGGCCTTAGATTAGGGATTCAACCTTTTCGGAGCAAAAAAAAAAATTACTTGAGTAACTATCTAAAATTCAAAATACTCTTAAATTTAAATATTCTAATTGTTTACATTTTCATTAAAAAAAAATTCAGCTCCAACTCACGTTTATATGATTTACTAGTTTTTTCACGCGAGTTGCGCGAATAGGATAATGCCCGATATTTATTTTTAAATAAGCACTTCAAAGTATATCAATACAAGATTATATAGGAGATGTTCATGCATATGTAATTGAATGTTGAATTTGTTTATTTAAGTCGGTAATTCAAAGTATATGAATGCAAGATAATATATGAGAGATTGAATTGATTATAATTGTCACTAAAATAAATGTTTGCAATTTTGTAAAAATGATAGTCAAAATACTTAGTCTAATAATGATAGTATAAATAAATACTACTTTTGGTAATAAAAATTTATACATTTTAAATCATATGAATAAATAAACACGATTTACCTTTAAAGTGAACAACTGTGATGTATGTAGTCCAAAAAATATTACGGGGTAGTTTCTCGCTTCAATTTATTAGGTTATTTGAATGTCTTCTTTGTCAACAAATTCTCCCTAAGTATTTAATATCATTGGTTTTAAATTATTTTTTTAATTTTTTTCTATGTTATTAATAGAATACTTGGTAAATAAATATATAACATTATTTTGTATTATAACATTGAGACATAATACGGAGTATTTAATTACAAGATAGTGTAAAAAGAAAACAATGAATAATGTAGTGAATATAATTAATTAATGAATTTGAAAGTAATGAATTTTTGCATGGTAGAAAATAAAGACAATATAACTAATGAAATTATATCTCTTTTTAAATTTTTTTTCATAATGAATAATTTTTATTGTAGAAAGTAAAGACTATATAACTAATGAAATCATATCTCTTTTTTAATATTTTGATAATGAATAATTTTTATTGTAGGAAATAAAGATAATATAACTAATTAAATTATATCTCTTTTTTTAATTTTTTGATAATGAATATTTTATTTGAATAAAGGCATTGCAAACATCTAAATTAAAGAAATGCATATGTAATTTTTTCCTTTTGTAGCTACTAATTTATTTAATTTAATAAGACTATAAGAGTAATAGAATGAGTACTTAATTTTCAATAATATACTCTAACATATTCTTAGTATATGTTTAACAATTATACCAACTCTGATTGTGATGAGATTCGAACCTAAGACCTTCTTATAGAAATTAATGGGTAAGTTAAAAGTTAACAGAATATAGGAATATTTTGTTACTAAAGTTAAAAGATAACGGAATGTGGGGCTATTTAAGGAAAGAAAATAATATAATAGAGGGTAAAGAAGGAAAATCATAAAAGATTACTAAAATCAAATAATATGAGCCATTCGTTTAAGTAAATAATTACACCAACATTTTTTTTCTTCCCGTTAGAACCCTAACTTTATTGGCTCTTATTAAGATTGTATGTATGTATTGTATATGTAGTTGTAAGACTTTTCCAGTTGTTATGCCATGGACCCGGTCGGGTCCACCTTCTATGGTGGACCTGAGTCTATGTTCACAATTTTAGAACTCTATGTTCACAATTTTAGAACCCTATTTTCACAATTACAAAACTCTATATTCACAATTTCATAACTCTATATTCAACAGTATAAAACAATTTTTGAATTTATATAACAAAATTGTGAGTATAGTTCAAAATTTGTGAATAATAAGTAATGTAATTTTGTATATTGAGATATAAAATTGTGAATATAGAGTTCTAAAATTGTGAATATAGAGTTCTAAAATTTTCTTTTCAAAAAAAGAGTTCTAAAATTATGAACATAGAGTTCTAAAATTGTGAACATATGCAAGGTGGACACATGTCCATAGTATAATTTGCCGACTTTTCCTATATATTATATATATATATATATTATATATTAGGCAAAAACTTGTGTGAGACCGTCTCACCATGAGACGGGTCAGGTCGGGTCGGGTCACGATGCAAATGTAACACTTATATGCACAAATATCATACTTATATAGTCAAATGTAATACTAATCACGAATAAAATTTTTGTTACTTATTAGGGTAAATCATAAATGTAATACTTTTAAGGGAAAAAAAAAACAATACTTTTACATTTCGATTTAAAAGTATTACATTTTTCCTCAAAAGTATTATATTTGCCCTTATAAGTGAGAGGCACTTGTCAACATTACTTATTATGAAAAATGTATTACTTTTTCTCTTATAAGTAACAAAAATTGTATTTTTTATTAGTGTTATATTTGAGCATATAAGTATGACATTTGCACATATAAGTATGACATTTGCATGGTGCTTTGACCCGACCCGACCCGTCTCACGAATAAGGATCCGTGAGACGGTCTCACACAAGTGTGACCCTATATATTATATATTATACATTATGAGCCTTAATTATGCATAGTGGACTAGGCCCATTAAGTAATTCGTTGGACTGGATATCTAGGGTTAGTCTTTATTCCACCATTATGTCTATATAAAACCTGTATTGATAGGATACATGACAGACAATTATATGTGCTAAAGTTATTGTACTCATACTACTCAGAAAATACCAATACACCTCTAATGTTCTGAGTTAAGTGTATCAAGTGTGGGACAAAACAGCCACTTGCAGATCTACTATTCAAGAGACAATACAATACAACAATATATCGTTGAAGATCTACATTGTTTCCGCTTCCGCAATAAATTGACAAGGTAAAGGATGCCAACATTGTCATACGATGGTATAGCAGGACGTGTCACTATATATTGTTGTTAAGTGACTTTTTCTTAAGAGTTGAAGAGACGACAAAGTCTAAATAGGGAAGGGAGGGAATTGGGAAGCAATCAGCGTCTGAGTATTGCCAAGTATTGCTTATTGTGTCCCTTTCAAGTTTCATCAAACACAATTTTTGCACTTCCCAACCGTTCCTGATGCACAACTGGCATCAATGCCAATCACTTCTTCAATGTCCACCATCTTACCCTCTTCAATCTTGTGTGAATATTATCAAATTTTCAAACTACCAAACTGCACCTTTATTATATATGATTCCGAGTCAAGTTGAATCACACTTAATATTATTAAGGTTGCATGTGATTAAGACTTTTGTATCCTACTATTTGATTTAAATTATTTATTAATCATAAAACTCACATTTTCCCTCATATACTTTTAAACAACAAAATAATTTAAAAAATGAAAAAAAAATAATAAAAATTTTGGTGTCCACACATTCAATATGAAACTTATATATATAATTACATATACACACACATATATGTATGCATTATATATCTATTTATTTATTTATTTATTAATTTTTATTTTAATTCCTATTTACTACTAACAAAAAATTAGACTTCTTTTATTTAAATCCATTATAATTACCAAGTATTTGATTTCAATTTTGACTCCGATTCCAACGTTTGAATCCCCTAAATATTGTTAGGTATTTTATCATTTTAGACTTCATTCATATATTCAAATTCCAAATGGATGTTACATTCAAAATATTATTTATTATTTTTTCAAAAAAGAATATTTTAAACTTAATTTTTATAAATAATAGAATTTTAATATGAATTATTAAAATTGTACTTAATTACAGTTGGTTGAAATTGATTTGTACACTCCAATATATTATCTAACTATTTTTTTTTGTTTAGAAATCAGTCAAATCACTATCTACCCCTATTTAGTTCATAATTAATATGTACGGTTTTAAAAATTGTCTAATTTCTCTTTGAGTAAAATTACATTAAACACCCTTACAATACAATTCTCACTCACAAGCAATCTTGATGTGGCAAAATGTCACATTACAAACACGTAATAATTACTACTAGATAGAAGGTTGGAGTTCGAATCCAACATCATGCTATCGAAACACTAACTGCTATACATGTATAAGAAAATAAAATTATAACTTCACCTACTAGTTATACCTTATACCTTTCAATGTGATGATAAGTGCATAATATTAAGGCTAAAGTGTCATCTAGCACCATGAACTATATCCAATTATTCACGCCGCACCCTGAACTTTCATATTGTATATATCGAGTCGCAAACCAAAATAAAAAATTCACCTAGAACTTTTAGCAGGTTTCCAGGTCTTCTTGCTGACATGACGCAGGTTTTCAAGTGATGTGGCATTTCTTTTAACCTTATGTTGTCCATGTAAGCATTTACATATTAAAAATAATTTTTTTTAAAAAAAAAACAAAAAATACAAACAAAAAAAATTAGCATTTCTATAAATTTGGAAAATTGAAAAAATACTAAACAATAAATTGGCCAAAAAATATAAATTCTGAAAAAAAAAAAATTTAAACATTGGAATTGCAAAATTGAAAAGTATACATTATAAAAATAAAGAGAATAAAATTCTGGTTATTATAATATAATAATTTTGTTTTTTTTTTAAATTTTAAATATGTAAACGCTTACATGGACAACATAAGGTTAAGAGAAATGCCACATCAGACGCCATGTCAGCAAGAAGACCTGGAAACCTGCTAAAAGTTTTAGGTGAATTTTTTATTTTGGTTTGCGGCTCGATATATACTATATGAAAGTTCAGGGTGCAGCATGAATAATTGGATATAGTTGATGGTGTTAGATGACACTTTAGCCTAATATTAATCATTGATATCACGGATCTTTGGGCGGAGGGCATTGAAATGTGAGGAAACCCATTGTAGCATGGTCTTTTTACCAAACTTATTTTGACTTATTAAAAAAATTAAAAATCTCTAAACCGGCCATTTGAGTATTTGACAGTTCCAATAATCAGTACCAACAAAAAATATTAAATAGGGATGAAAAAAACCTTAGAAATTGTGTCATACTCATATGATGTATTTAATGCGTCGGCGTACGTCCATCTTTTTTCTTTTTTTTTTTTTTTTTTTTTTTTTTTTGGTTTGTAGAGTTGAATATAATGTAATTACTATTATACTTATTTCAACGCATAAAATATAAATAAATATAAATATATAATTTCCCAAGAATGGCATGACATGATTTATACACATATATAATTAATTCATAGTATGTATAACTTGTTACAACGAATACTATGAAAACACTTTAAATGTTGACCGTATGATTTACAAATATATATATAATTATAGTTGATATAAAATAATTTTGTAAGTTTATAAAAAAAAAATAGATTCATGAAAACAACACTGTAAGTTCATAACTGTGACACCAATTGGTCAATTATCACATAAATATATGATTTTCTATTTCTTTTTGTATAAATAAAATCAATATATAAAATATATATATCATTGAAATCTTTAAATTCTTATATTTTTTTTTCAATATATCATTTTAATACATGTATATATGATGACTTGCAATAATTATTTTATAAATATAATAACGTTTTGAATCTGCAATAGTAGCTTAATAAACATCCAACAGTGATTTTATCAATGTACTATAGTCAATAGTTATTTCATAAACCTATGATGACTTTATAAAGTACGTATGCTATTGATTTTATAAGCTTATATAAGTAACTTTAAAAACTTGTAGATTCATTAAAAAAAATGATGAAAAAAAATCAATATGGGTGTGTCATTTAAAGATCTCAGTTAGAGTCTTTTGTGATATATTTTTTATAAATTAATTTCATTTGTAAACAAAAGGGAAAAAGAGAATAAATGAATTTAAGTTGGAAAAAATAGGTAAGAAATTAGCTAGGGATGATTTGGGTTCATATTATATTATTGGTTAATAATGGTGCATTGACAAAAAATAATTTTCACTATCTATGCGGTAATATATGAATCATATTTGATTAAATAGTATAAGTTCTTTTTTTAACATATGGTGGTGTCGACCAATTCACGTAACCAAACAAGTTTATATTGCATACCTCAGTTTTAACCAAACATAGAAATCTAACATTCCCTATAATCTAACATTCTCTGCAATTCAACATTAATTCCTAAGGTAATTTAACATTCCTTGAACCAAACACCCCTCCTTAACTGGTTTATGATATAAGTATTGCTGAATCATATCCTAGTCAACTACCCGACATAGTTAGAAACTTTAGAATACATGGTACGATCCACTTTAATTAATGCTATATATACATAATGTATTTACGTAGTATTCAAATAAAATGTACTATGTATCCATCCACCGGTCCAATATTGAATAATCAAACAAAACTTTCCCATACCGGCCACTTGACGTGTATATATATAGACTTATAGAGTAGCATTACGTGTTCTAGCTAAGAGGGAGAGAAAAATAAGAGAACACTTGAAGATCAGATCAGAGGCAGAAATTAAGCGGCGAATTGAAATAGTAATGGTGTGCTTTTGCTTCTTGGTGGATCAGAAGAGGATGATGAGGCGGAGCAAGCCGGTGGCCGGGATGTGCTCCCGCTGCGGCAGCGGCGCCAAAGTGGCCGACATGACGACGGCGACAAGGTTCTGTTATATTCCCTTTTATCGGAAGTCATGGAAGGCTATTGTCTGCACTTTCTGCGGTTCCATTCTCAAATCCTACACCTAAAACCACACTTCTTCCCATCCTGCCCTTTCGTCTCCATCGGATATATTTGATTATCTATTTACTCATTTCTTCTGCTAAGCTAATTGTGTGTATATATATATATATACTTAATCTGTACGTACGTGTTGCTTATTCACGGGGTTGAATAGTTGTACGTTCAAACTGTTTGTTTAGAAATGAGTGAAGAAGTCTGCACGGATAACTCAATTAGTTTCTGGGTAGTGGAGGATGATGAACAATGTCTAATCTTCAGTTATTTTGATCTTGAAAATATCATACTTCTGATTTTTATTTATTTATTTTTTTTTGTTGACAACGTATGAAATGGACAATTGGTAGGTGTACGGTGTTCCCTTAGAAATTACGTAGAACATGTGATATCCTCCGTGTTTTGTAATTGGTGTACTTAGGTGAATCATGAGTATTGTGCTGCAGGGAAAAGAACAAAGTAGCCATTTTGGTGGAGTTTGTTCATGCTAGATTTCTTAATCAGATTACTCCTAAAAAATTAATTAATCTCTTGAAAATAAGAATTATACTCATTTAATTACTATTATATAGTATGACGGTCAGACCCTTGATACTATTTCAAATGGGTGATCACAGGATCAAGTCTTAGTAGTGAGGACATTAATATATATATATTTTTGTAAATAATAAGTAAGTCAAACTTTAAAGGAGAAAAATATTATAATTTTGCAAGGTGAGCAACTGCATAAATTAAATACAATGAAAACTAGTCATTTTCTCAAAGCAAAATTGATGAGGTATAGATCGACCCAGCTGTTTAATTTAGCCAAAAACACATAGGCATTGCACAGTGTAACCATCAACTCCAATTCAATTATAACCAAACATCATTCAATTTTCAGTTCCCAATAAATTCAACTATTCAATAAAACCAATTGTCACTATTTTAAAAAAAAAAACAAAAAACAAAAAGAAAAAACTTATGTTGAGCTGCAAACATGCCATATTGAGTTTTCTTCTTTTAGATTGTATCTTTTCTTTATTAAATATTTATGTATTTAGAAAAAAGTTAATAAATACTTTTTTATTTTATATTTGTGATTATATAAAAGAGGATCTAATTTAAATCATCCATTTTTATTTAGGATTGACCATAATTTTGGAGAAAAATTACACTTACGAGGAAAATAATATCATTTTGGTGAAAAATAATACCACTTTGAGGTAACAACATCATTTTGGAAAAATCACAAAAGTTTAAATGAAAAAGGGTTTGCATCATTTAGGGGGGAAATAATATCTTTTTGGTGAAACAAAAAAAAAAAAGACTTTAAAGTAAAACATTACAAGAAAATAGTAAAATACCAATAGATTTAATATTGAATTAAATAACTACAACTTAAATACTTACATATTCTAGTGTTTTACCTATGGAAATTCGTTGGTAACTTAAATACCTACAAATTTCAGTAATTTACCTACATGTTTTTTTTAGTAAATTTTATTATTATTATTTGTAAAAATAGTATTGTTTCAACAAAAGTTTAAATAAAAAAAAAACTGTAACATTTTTGTAAATATACATAAGTTCACTAAAATCTTTACAGTTCACCATTCCTCGCCGTCGGCCGTCCACTCGAATGGTCCAACACAACAAGCCGGACCGAGCTAGGGCCGTCTGTTTCTGGAAGATGGCCTAGGGGTTGGGGCCGTGGACTAAGACATACATGGGGTCAGGGGTGCTAGTCTACACACTACGGCCCAAGCGCACCACCTTCCTACTCCATGTTTTATTTGGATCTTGCTCCATACCGCGCTCTGCCAAACACGCCCTTAGCCCATTTCTAGCCAAGACCACCTTTACTGACAAATTATATTGTGGACAATGATCCACATTGCAATATGAACTATGAATAAATATACATTTTTAATATACTGAATGTACATTATTTGTGTACTAACCAAATAAAATACTTTCAAAAGAATGAACCTTTAATGTATTAAAATGTACCTATAGTATAATAAAAATGTATATTATGTCAGTGGTCCATGGTCCATATTGTACTTGCTTAAATGGATTCCCCTCGAGCCAAACACAAGCCCCCATTACTTGCCTAAATGGACTTCTCTTTCTTAAGCATTGCACTATAGCACTGTGTACTTTACGCCTTACCATGCTTTAGCCTCCAAACGTTCTTCCCTTTTTCACTTTACACCCCATCACTTCCATCTTTTTGCACCTTTTTGCACTGCCCCCCCCCCCATCTTTATTTCTCGACTCATTTTAAGCCCATGAAACAATGCCCCTAATCTCCAATTATTTCCAAACTTAATTAACCATCGGAGATCTCCCTACCCAATTGACATTACGCCCATGCCTAGTGGCTCTATCAATTACAATATCTAAAATGGGAAAAGTAATCAAATTAAATTACCTTGATGAGATGCATAATATCAAAAAATATATTTTTTTATTTTAATTAATTATTTAAATTAAAAAAATTACTTATTACTTAGAGGTAATCTGTTAATTAACTTAATTGCATACACTAGTACAAAAAGGATCATTTGCATACACTAGTAAAAATAAGAAGTTAAAATGTCTAATTAGAACTTTTCTAAGTTCAGGGACTAATTTCATTTTAACCTATAATTGAAGGGTCTATTTGACCCTTATCCATTAATAAAAAAAAAACAGATGGATTGTGTCATTGAACAATTAATTATGGCCAATTTGAACAATGAAAAAATAATCGTGATCGAATTAAATAAGCTAGCGATGTGCGTGTGTCATTTAATTTAAAGAATTTGAACAAGCGTATGTAAACACAAAGTTGAGATTGAAGTGGAAAACATTGGGTTTGACCAGCCGCCGACTTTACATATCAACCTCGCTGCCTACTATAAACAATTTCAACACGACCTACCATGAGAAAAAATCTGGAAGGAAACATTAATGAGGCTTTGATTAGGTCAGTTTGATCTTGTGCTTTAAGAAATATTCGTTAATGATATAAAAGCAACATAACATTGAATCAAATTAGAAATTTGTTTCTACTATGAATTTTAAATTAAACAGTATGATGTTTCAGTCACATAATAATTAATACAATAATTTAAGTGTCGTTAATTAAGGATATAAATATTGTTAAAAAAAACTATATTAATGATTATTTTTAATGGACAAGGTCTACAATAAAATGGTAGTATACAAATTATTTAAAATTCATCACTTTAAAAATTTTGAAAAGTCTATAAAAATTTTATTGAATACACTTCTTATAGGGCGTTTGGTTGGAAGGAAGGAATTAGGGGGAAATGAATGTAATTCAGTGAAAAAAGAATAATGTGGAATAAAGTAGGAATTCAAATTACATTGTTTGGAGGCAGGAATAGAATTTATGAAATTGAAAAGAAAAAACTAAAATGTCCTTGGTAATAGTAATAAAGATAATAATCATCAAGGGTGATGTTGTAATTTCATATTGCTTTACTTTTTCATATTGCACCGAATTAAAATTCATAGGAAGCCTTTTGAATTCTTATTTCTCAAATTGAGAGAATTGTAATTCCCTCTAACCAAACAGCATAATTGAGGAACTCAACGAATTAGGTTATAATTGTAATTCAATTGCATCCAACCAATAGTTAGTCTTTCTGAGTGGCGGAGATAGCCATTATATTGAGTAGGTCAATATTGTTAATTTAATATTGTTTCATAATTTATAATTCCTTTATGAAATTTCATATATATGCCATAGAATGTTTTCTTTTAAATCTACTTAAATTTGAGCAAATTTTGCACATCTTTCCCTACATTTTTGTGTACAGTTTTGTCAAATAAATGTTGATTTTCATTTAAAATATCTCTCCATTTACTGCATTAAAAAAAACCAAAAAAGAAAAAAAAAAAAGCACAAGTCTAAATTGAAACTAAATATTTTAATGATATAAAAATTAATGATTAAATTGATAGAGCTTATTGTTTATTTTAAATTACAAATAAACTATAAACTTTGTTTGATCAAATATAGAGAGTTTAAAATAATAGTTTATTTTGTAACGCTACTTGAACTAGCGTTTCAAAATTAAATAAGCTATTGATCTTTAATCTTTATTAATTTATATTATTATAAAACTGACACTATTTACTTTTGATTAATTAAAACACGAATATCTCAGTTTGTCATTTTATGTTTTTTTTTTCACTTATCCGTGTATTCATGGCCTGTTTGGTTGGATGTAGTTTGGGGGGAATTGCAATTCAGTGAATTCCCAAACTACAGTATTTGGTTGGAGGGAATTGCAATTCCGCAGAATTGCAATTCCCTCCAAATGATGAATTGCAATTCATGGGGTACCTCCTATGAATTGCAATTCGGTGGAGAGGAGGGGCAATTTGTTGGTGTAAAGACAATTTTGCCCCTCCTCCCATATCCTTTGTGTGTTTTTTTTTTAATTTTTTTGAAATAATAATAATAATAATAATAATAATAATTATTATTATTATTATTATTATTATTATTTTGAAAGAATTATTATTATTATTATTATTTTGAAAGAATTATTTTTATTTTTATTTTTATTATACGAGTAATTATTATTATTATTATTATTATTATTTGAAAGAATTATTATTATTATTATTACTACTACTACTACTACTACTACGACTACAACATCTACCACAACATAAGGGCATTTTAGTTATTTTATCACTTCTTACCTTTCAATTCCATGTACTCCTATTTCTGTATACCAAACACTGTAATTTCAATTCCTACTTTATTCATCGAATTGCAATTCCACCGAATTACAATTCTTTTCCACCTTAATTCCCTCCTCCCAACCAAACGCCCTGTCAATATCTAAATATATCAATCACTTTAATTTTAATCCATTAACGTATTAGTTACTAGCTAATTTTTCAACTTTGCATTCAACTAGCTTTTCAGCAAGGTGTGCCAAGTACAACCTAAATCCCAAAAGACTTTAATTATTCTCTTGAACTAACTTTTAAAATTATTTAATTTTAAAAGATTATCAAAGTAATCGCAATAAAGCCTTAAATTTGTCAAATTTATTTGTAGCTTATTTTGTGTTTGAGTTGTAAATTACTATGGAAAAAAAAAAAAAAAGCGACTTTGTGATTTCGATCGATTGCAAATAAATAGAGTTTGAAACAGAGTTTGTGTCAATATCTTTACAAAATTAAAGTAAATGGACTAAATTGCATAAAATCCTTTTACTTAAAATCTTGTTATTGTCCTTTCTTGTATGCTCATTTATATATTATTTTATTTGATTAATGTGGTTGGATTAGCATGTGTGCCGCGTGTATATATGGTACCATTTGAATTTACATGAGTGTTGCATGTGTATATGGTTGCGTGGTCTTAATTGATTGGTTGTTTAGGTGAAGCAATTTCCATGGCGGACACATACGTTTTAATGTTAGGGGGAAGATTGAGACTTGGTATTAATTAAGGACAGACACTTGCATGCATTATATTTATATTGATTTGTCAATTTTAATTTTGAATTTAATTGGTTCTTTCATATTGAGCCAATGAACCTGACCCGGCCTATAAAGTTCGTTTATCCCGCCATCTATTTCGACATTTTCCCCTTTCGATACATACCTACAAGCAGTACCGCGTCAATCGCATGCATTGACGTTTTTATTTGATCTTTGTTGACTTATGCACCAAAGGCACATTGCTTTGGTCAACATCATGATTTTAAAATAGTATTATAATGTGTTTACTTAATGTTGACAGCTAAATAAAATTTGATTCACCCTTAGGGTGTTTTTTATGACCTTGTAGTCTAGTGGCACAAAGTGACTCTCCCAAATGGTAGGTCATGGTTCGTTCGAGCCTCAGTGGGGGCGATATTGACTCTTTGTGCTTCAGTAGGTTGAGAAAGTAATTATGAACAGATACTACATTGTAACAGAGTCAGTAGTACTAAAAAATGGTGTGTTTGTTTAATGAGTTTAGACACAAAGAATGAGAATGAAAGTTAATAGACATTGTTTGGTTGAAACCTTTTTAAAACATGGCGTGAGGTCAATCATGACCTCTTGGACCAAGCCTCGGATCCAAGGGTTCACGCTGGTGGTCACGACGTACCAACTTGACCCCAGGATCTGTGACCTGGTATAGCACCTCACGATGGAGGTCACATCGTGGCTTCCATCGTGAGTGCTAGACCCTGGTTTCGAATGGTTGGACCTCATGTTGGACGTGACTACCAGCATGACTCTAAGAATCAGGGACCTACACCGTGATGTCATGATGGGAAGCACGCCATGAGTCCCATCATGACCATCCCAAAAAACTTTTTGTACTCTCGTCTTTGCTCGCTTGATCCTTGTGATTCGACGTTTTGCACCTCAATCATTGCCTTATTATCTTCTACAATTGTTCTCCTTCTATGCTTGCTTATGCCTTTCCCCAATCTTTTCTTCCTACAATAAAAAACATACCAAATTAAGCATGGTTCTACCATCTTTTCCCTAACATTTAAGCAACAACAAGCATATATGAAGCACAAATATAAGCCATTTTGTGGCTTATCAATTTTCTTTGTAGGATTGTTATGCTTGTTGAATTGCTTTCAGATTGCTTATATTTTGTTAGAATATATTATGTTAAATGTGTAATTGTGTTAAATGTTTTGAATTATTGGATGGCATCATATCGGATTGTGTTAATGGTAGAACTTTATGTTATAAATTTATAATTTCACTATACAGGGAGCTAGTATATAATAGAATCATATTTTTTTAAAAAAGTATACAGTATGCGTCGGTACCTACTAGGTACAAACTAATAAGACTCCATTGTGTTTTAATTTAAACGATCCTCTAAAACGGTTGGGCCAATCAAGATTTCAAAATTAACTATTCTAGTCCCACAACTTAACTTTTATCTAAAAATATTAACTTCGAAAAAGTTTTACTATTCAGTATCTCTCTAAAATTTTTACTCATTTAGGGTTACCATATTTTTTTATTTTTTATTTTTTGAAAACGGGTTACCATATTTAATTTGGGACAAATGTTACTTAAATCTAGAGGTTTTAAATAGGCAGGTTTGGACTTGTCCGGTCTGGCCTGCCACTAGCCTATTTATTTTTTAGACTAGGTTGGCCTAGTCTAAATAAAGTTCGAACTGGACTTGGCCCAATCTAAAAAAAAAAAATAGATTAAAAAAATATTAAGAATTTTATATCGACTAATTTAGTTTATGTATTCCTTCTAAATTAGTTTTACAAGTTCATATATTTATTTTCAACTATTTAACTTAAGAAATATTACAAGAAAATAAAGAAATCAATAATTAATAATGTAATACCATTAATAAGAATAAGTTTACAAATTTTGGGAGCAAAGTTTACAAATTACAACTACTACTAAGTAGTAAAAGTAATTTTCTCAATTTGAAACAAATAAAATTTTAACTTTTTTAAGGAAATAATTACTAATTAGTATTCTAGTTAGGCAATTAAATAGATAAATAGTAAATACGACCATACGTAAGAATTTTTTTTGAAAACAACCAATAGTGGTATATTAAATCAAAGCTGAAATAATGTCAGGAGGAATAGAATCCCAATACAGAAGCTCAGACTGAGAAAACGCCAAAGAGGCAAGGGCATGGGCACCTAAATTAGCCGTTCTCGGTACCCAACTAATGGAACAATGTGAAAAAGGCGACATAATAGCCCTAGAGGCATCAATAGAAAAAGCAATGTAAGAAAAAAACTCATTATGATCCGCCGTAAGCCATCGTTGAAGAGTCGCATTATCAGTATGAAGAACTACACGATCAAGGCCTTTGTCCTTCAGCTAGGAGAGTACCTCCTTACATGCAAGGGACTCCGCCATTAGAGGTGACATGCAGCTCCGCAATGGACCGTTGAACGCTGACACAAAGTCGCCGGTGTCCGATAGCACGATTGCACCGACCGTCGCCTTTCTTGTTGTCGGCAGGAATCCAGCGTCGAAGAAGCAGGCGAAGCTGGGCAGCGCTGTTTGCGGTGGCGGGTGGTAGCCAGGCAGTGGAGGTGCCGCGTCTGAGGTCTGCGGATGATGGACGTGTTGCCACGCTTGCACCGCTGCCGAGGCTGCTCTCCAGACTCCCGTTGGCCGCGGCAAGGAGTGCTCCCATATGGCCCTGTTGCGGGCAGTCCAGATGTGATATAGAGTCGCCGCTGCAAGAAGGAGTTGTTCATCCGTGAGCAAGGACATTACATTAGAGAACCAATTTGCAAAGGTATCCCCTCCCCCCCCCCCCCCCCCCCCCC
>NC_044916.1:6617823-6661638 GCF_003576645.1 Ipomoea triloba
CCCCCCCCCCCACAGATGAAATAGGAAGTGAAGTCTCATGCCAAACTAATTTTGAGAAATCACACAAAACAAGGGAGTGCATTGTGTTCTCATGACTTTGACCACACATTGGGCATGTTGGAAGGACCTCTACCCTCTTTAAAATGAGATTTGTAGTAGTAGGAAGAACATCCTTGATAGCTCTCCAGAGGAAAGCCTTCCGTTTGGGAGGTGCCTTAATTTTCCACATAGGTAACCATTTATCAAAAGTAGCTGGCTCATTCATAAATTCACCACAAATGCGTCTATAGCCTTGTTTCACTGTATAATAACCCCGAGGGTCCCCATACCAATACCAGGAATCTTCATAATCATGGCTGATAGGGATGCTCAGGATACGTTCCACATCATTAGGCTGAAAAATATCCTGTAGAATGTCTTGATCCCAGGAATTAGTAGTCGGGTCAATAAGTCCAGAGACAAAAGAACCATCTAATCCCTGAGGCATAACAGTCTGGATTAAGGGGTCAGGATCATCATGCAGCCATGGATATCCCCAAATTAAGGTGGTTTTACCATTCCCTATCCTTTTTCGTACACCAGAACAGACTAGTTCATGGGCTGCCATAATACTACGCCAACAGAAGCTGGGACATCCACCCAGAGTAGCATCAACAAAAGATGATCGAGGGAAATACCTGGCTTTATAAATCCTGGCCACCAGAGATTGGGGATTGGTCAGAAAACGCCAAGCCTGCTTGCCCAACAGTGCTAGATTAAAAGCTCTCAAATCTTTAAAACCCAGGCCTCCATACTTTTTGGGGAGACATAGACGATCCCAAGCTTTCCAATGAATGCGCCTTTCACCACCTGAACCCCACCAATACCGATTCATAACTCTCTCAATAGATAGGCAAACCGAGTGAGGGAGTAGAAAGACACTCATGGAAAAGGTTGGCATAGCTTGTGCCACACTTTTCAACAGCACCTCCTTTCCAGCTTGAGAAATTAACTTTTTATTCTAGGTCCCCACCCTTTGATTCAATTTATCCTCAACATATGCAAACACGGCCTTCTTATTCCGCCCAACAAATGCTGGCAAACCAAGGTATTTACCGAAGTTGGGAGCTTGTTCCACACCCAGCACAGACACAACACCCTCCCTATCATCTCTGCTTGTGTTCCTACTAAAACATACACTTGACTTGTTAAAGTTGACAGCTTGGCCTGATAAAGCCTCATATTCAGTTAGACACTGTTTAATCACACCTGCTTCATGCACATTAGCCTTAAAGAACAAAAGACTATCATCTGCAAAGAACAAATGCGAAATAGGTGGGGCGCCTCTCGCAACTCTGCAACCATGAATCAAACCTTGTTGCTCAGCCTTCTGTAATAACAACGACCAACCTTCTGCACAAATAATGAATAAGTATGGGGAGAGTGGATCTCATTGTCGAATACCCCGGGTTGGGATAACTTGACCTATGACCTCACCATTGACCTGAAAACTATATGAAACTGTAGTAACACATAACATTATCAGGTTTACCCACTCAGGCGCAAACCCCAGAGCTAGCAACATACCCCGGAGATAGGGCCACTCCATGCGATCATAAGCCTTGGCCATGTCAAGTTTGAGAGCACCCCAGCCAACAACCCCACCTTGCTTTCTATTCAAAAAATGCCCAACCTCAGCAGCAATCAAAATATTATCCGTAATGAGCCTTCCAGGAATGAAAACACTTTGTGATTCAGAGATGATATCTCCTAACAAAGGCTTCATCCTATTTGCAATCATCTTAGCCATAATCTTATAGACTACATTACACACAGCAATAGGCCGGAGGTCAGACACCTTCTCTGGGTGACTTTTCTTGGGAATCAAGACGACATTTGTATCATTCAAACCACTCGGGAAAGAACAGTCGTTTAGACATTTGATCACAAACGATGTGACATCTGCGCCTACTAACTCCCAAAAATGCTGAAAAAACCCCGGGTTCATTCCGTCTGGGCCTAGAGCTTTATCAGGAAACATAGAATAAAGTGCAGCTTTAACCTCATCCGCCTCGAAAGGCCTTAAAAGGGTCTCATTCTGACTCACAGACACACGTGGAAGCACAGAAGCAGTAAACGAATCCACAGGATCTAAGTTATTAGATGCAAAGATATCTTTAAAATAACTCAACACAAGAGAATTAAGCCCATCACCCTCCACCCATTCATCAGATTCATTTCTTAACTTAGTCAAAGTATTCTTCTTTTTTCGGGCAGAAGCATACCTGTGGAAAAATCTCGTATTGGCATCAGCACCTCTCAACCAGTGTTGCTTCGCTCTCTGTTTCCAGAAAGCATCCTCCTGGGCCTCCAATCGACAAATTTCCAACTCAAGGCGATGAAACTCCTCAAGTGAAACAGGTTCCCTGGAGTCCCTGATGAGTAGCTGCTCCTTCCGAAGATTCTTAATCTTCTCACCAAAACGGTGAAAGCGGTCTCCTCCCCACCTGGACAATTTGGCACCGAAATGGCGCAGACAACCTAGCAATCCACCATTCGTGGCCTCTTGACAAGCACCCTCCACCTGCTCCCTACAACCTTCATCTTGGAGCCATGCCATCTCAAACTTGAAAGACCGCCTGAAACTTCTATGCCTTACCTGATCGGCCTGAACATTCAGAAACAGAGCGGAATGATCAGACGATCTAGTAAGAAGATTAGTCACACGGGCATGTGGAAGACAGTCACACCAGTCAGCTCCTGCGAGAACCTTATCAAGCCTCTCTTCCATCCAATTCGCAGTACCTTTCCCCCGCTCCCAGGTGAACCGATACCCGTGCATAGGTAGTTGAGATAACTGACAGTCATCAATAGCCTCCCCGAACCCTCGCAAAAGAGCCTCGGGGTGTGGATTACCACCACGCTTCTCATGCTGAAACAGAAGATCATTAAAATCACCAAGCACCACCCAAGGGAGAGTGGACCTAGTAGCTAAGGACCGTAACAAGTCCCAGGATTCACTCCTTCTGTTCCGCTCTGGAAATCCATAAAAGCCAGTCATGCGCCAAACACCAAATCCCGCTAGTGATACCTCCACATCAACATGATTCTTTGAGAAGCTTATGAGCCGGGCAGTATTATTCTTCTTCCAAAACAACACTAAACCACCACTCAAACCAACTCCTTCCACGTAAAATAAACCTTCAAAACCAAGTTTTATACGTAAACGCTTAGCATGTGCCCTCCTCACCTTGGTTTCCATGAGGAAGACAAAATCGGGCTTCTTACTAGACACAAGGTCTATAACCTCCCGAACTGTTCGTGGATTGCCCAAGCCACGACAGTTCTAACTTAATATACTCATGATGATGGGCGGGACTGGGAACCGGTACCTGCCTGCTGCAAGTTTTTTGGAACATCTGCCATAGTCACATCACCATTACCGCCACCAACCCTTCGACCACCGCCACTGGAGCCCTCCCTCCAACGCTTCGAGACCGCAACCACGATCGGCTCCGTCTCCCGAGCGCAAACAGGCTCCACCTCCGGCGTAAACTCCTGCTGAGTCGGCCCCTCCGCCGGTAACAGCCAACGATCCCCAACCGGGCATGGCCCCCTGCTGCCTCCCGCACGCAGCGATGCATCATACGGGTAAAGCTCAACTGGAACTGCTGCTTCTCTAGCCTTGAGACAGAACCTGTATGAATGCCCCAACAAACCACAGAAGAAGCAAAAATAATGCAGCCTCTCATACTTAAACACAACCCAGCATGTCGATTTATCCCGCTTCATCAACTTCATTCGCCGCTTTAACGGCTTGTCGACCGGAATTGAAACCCGAACTCGATGGAAAGTTTTCTAGGAAGCCCCTACAAACCGATCATCCAACTGAATAAAAGAACCAAGATAATTGTCGATCTGTTCCAAGATCACACCCGACGTGTAACCCATGGGTACATCATGCAATTGAACCCACATATCCAAAGAATCCAGAACAATCGAACCCGGCAGGAGACCAGCACAAACTTGACGACACACTAGCGAAGCATTCTCGAACGACCATGGCCCCTCATGAAGCACATGCAGCATATCGGATTCGTGGTAGAACACGAATAGAAACAAGCCCTACTGAATCTCGTAAACGTGCATGCCTTTAACTGGTTGCCAAACCGAGGCCATAACTTGGCGCATGAACTCGAGCTTGACAAGTTTAGTTGTAAGAAACCTGCCGACAACCGCCCATGACCGCCTTTCTGCAGCCGTCACAGCGTTGTCCTCAGCACCAACTGGTTCGAACGACGCTTCTTCCTCCTCCAAGGCCATATCTGCCCAGCGTGCGGTAAGAGCCGCAACACCCCTCGCTGCATCCTCCGAAGCCATGCGACCGCAACAGTAACCAAGAGAAACCGGTGATAACCGGAGGAAAGCAAAGAAAACGAACGGGAAAGACCTAGAAAACCCTAGGAGAAGAGCGAACCCTAGAGGTATCTAGAGAGGTACTAAATGGTATGATTATACGTAAGAATTTAATAGACATAAAATTAATATCACAGTTTTTAATGTAATAACCTCATGAGTCATTATTCTATTGGAGACTTAGAGTATATTTGTATATTATTATTTTTTTTTTGAAAATATAATAACGGGCTGGACCATGCTGGTCCAGTCTATGGGCTAAAAATTAAAATCAGCCCTGTCAATAATATAAAACGGGTTAGCCCTAGTCCCCTCATTGTAGTAAATAGACTGGATCGAGCTTAGAGTTGACTTCAAGCTAGACCGTCCGTTTGACACCTCTACTCAAATCAAATTAGATAAAATTAATTAAAGAAATTACCGGTGAAACACTAGAATGTAATAAGTTACATTACACAATTCATCCATCACTGGCTTTGCAGTTTGCCTTATTAATCAAAATGAAAAGCAACGCAGAACTTATAATTTGTTGATCCACAATAACTATTATTTCCTGCAAACAATGCCATTGCCGCTGTTTAATCCCCCGGAGCAATCCAAGGCGCCGCCGTAGTTTTTCACACCCGGATACTCATTCAAAACTCCGGCAGCCGGAGACGAGAAAATGCAGAGTTTACACTCCGGCGACAAAAGCGACGCCGTCCGGTACTTGTCTTCCCCTCCCACAACGGGCATTGCAACGCCCGGTTTCGCCGGGTTTTCAAAATCCGGCCGGTAAGTCCGCCCCAGCACGCCTTCTACCCTATCCGACAGGCCAAAGAATCTAAACTGAACTTCCAAATGAGCAAAGCAATCGTCGGACGGAATCTGGTAGTTATGCACTCTGTCGTCTTCCTTAGTAACGGGTACAACGTTGACCGAAATCTCCGCGGTTTCGCTGAGCGTGATGAGGGCGCTGTTCGCGGCCGACGTTCTTTCAACCTTAATGCTCCTGTCCGAGGATTCCCATGATGACGTGTAATCTTGGGGGATGGGTAGTTGGAAGCCGTTGTGGTAAAAGGCGAGGTGATCGATTTGGGGGTCCCATTTTGTGGCCTTTGTGGCCTCGACGGAGAAGGAGTGGGCGTTGAAGAGGATTCCCAGGGCCTGAATCCACGTGTAGTCTCGCGGCCGGCCGGCGGGTCTTAGGCCGATGAAATGGGCGTTGATTTGGAGGTTATAGTCGGAAACCAAGGTGAAATGTTGGTTTCTCTTGCCGTGGAAGTAGAAGACGATTCCATCCCCGCCGATGAATCGCGGGTCCAAGCATGCTGCTCCCGGGCTATTGCAATTCGGCTTCCTGTCTGCACAAATAAAAATAAAATCAAACAAATGGTATAAAAACTTAATTGTTATAATACCTTTCACCAGGTTTACCTTACATTGTGAATCATCGTATAAAACAATATTTATTATATGTTTACAATTAACATGTAGTTTCACCCTATTATAATTATTAAGTGTCTGTAGTTAATAAATTATATACTAGCAATTAACCTATTATCTGATTTTAATATATAGGAACCCCTTGTGTATATATATATATATATAGTAAATGTTTACATATAACTAAGTAATATAGTCATGTAAATATGAAAATTTCTGGCTTGCCCGGTTTATAGTTACATAATATGTCAATGATAAAAAGATAATGACACATAATTTGAATATCATTGATTATATAACTTGCCCATAAAATCATTTCAAGGAATCCAACAAAGTACTCATCTAAACCAACTTGGTCTGCATGAGTAGCCGTACACTTTCATCCGTTTAGAGATGTCGAGAGTTCATAAGCCCCTCTCGTATGAAAATTAAAAACCAATATGACTAACACTTTGCTACTTAATTGGGTCAGACATGTGCAAACTATAATTGATATGAATATGATATATACGGGCTTATGTCTAGCATTTTATCCCTTAATTATGTCTACTCAAAGCACATCCTACTCTAACCAAAAAAAAAAAAAAAAAAAACATAAGCATAGATAAATGCAAAAAGGCTTACTCCGACACTGAGGTTGGCAGAGGGGAGAATTGCAGTCGAGGTAACAAACTTTTGATGCAGAGGTAGAAGGTGTTGTGGAAGGGCATTCGACGGGGCAATAGAGGTGCTTCAGAAAGCAAGGGCTTTTCCGGCTCTTGCAGGTTATACTGTTTCCATTTATGCTTACTGCTAAAACGAGTACCACACTACATACCAACAACCCGTACTTATTGCTTCTTATTCTCATCATCTTCTCTATATGCAAGATATGAGCTTAAATTAGTTTGATGCCAATACACTGTAACGCACTCCTATATATATATATACACTTTGTTTGACCAGCCCCAAGCTTACGAGTTACGAAACCAAGACTTTTGTGACAAATTAACCTCACTTGGGAGTTGGGAAGTACCTTAAAAAAAAATTCTTTTTTTTTTTTAAATTCTTATTGCTCCATTTGACTTCGCTATATAAAGCCTTCCGCAGTTCCGCCTGTAGATTCTCTCTTGTTTCCATGCTATTTTTCAACTCAGATTTGTAGCATTCAATAATTAGCAACTTCAGATCCATTCTTAAATGTTTTTCTTTAAATCACTTTTTTTTATTCAAAGTCGGATCCAAGAATTTTTCTTGACGGGGTGAAGTTCAAATGAATTCAAAAATATAGAAAAAGTTAAAATAAAAGCTAATTTTGTTGGTGGGGCTTAATCTCATGACATATAGTATTAAATTTTTAGGAACAATCAACAAAATTACCTAAATATATCTAATAACTTATATATATAACGGTTCAAATATGGATCGTGGGCTTAGGTGCAGCTGTGCCGTGGGCTTTAGGTGTGCTATTTTACTTCTTAAGGTGCGTAATTTGTGTACTTAAGGTGCGTCAGTTGTTAAAACTTAAGATGCGTCGATTTAAAGCTTTGTGCATGATTTTTCTTCATAAGATGCATGATTTTCCTTTGTGCATGATTTTTCTTCTTAAGATGCGTGATTTCTGTACTTATTTATCAAAATGAAATTATTTTATCATTGTTTGCCCGTAAAAATGAGGAAGAAGAATTCGAAGTTACATGTAGTAAAACTAAAATATAAATGCGATGAACCGACATTAACTCACAAATATCGATGTGACAAGTGACAACTTAACAATGCGATGGAATTCCAAGATGAAACATATATGATTATAGTCTCCACTACGTATGTAACAGGATTCTTGCCTATGTTTCCGGCCGAAACGTATGACATTGTTTAACAGTAGCATGTGATTTAATTGATTAAGGTTCACTGCACGACCTAAAATTCATTAATGCTCATTAATTCCTTTTCTCTCTGTTTTTTTTTTTTTAGAGAAAAACATGTAGTCCAGAGTGTGTAGCGTGTACGGAATAAATCCCAACCACAGGGAGGTAAACTAGTTTATGTTATCATAATTGATCGGTTCAAATCAAGAAGGTTAATATATAGGTCACTCTCGTTGAGAATCAAATTTATAACATTGTGGACCTTGTGGTTATCAACTCAACAGTTTGACCAACATTTGCTCCTTTAATTAAATTCCTTTGTTAGATATGATTAAATTAATTAATGACATTATGACTTTCCTATTCCATCTACAATTTCCGTGACTATTGAATACAAATCGAAATAAACTTTTTTTTAATGGCTATGTAACCTATGTTTGGCAAACCTAACTAAAAAAATAGCTCAAAGCTGAAAAGCTATAAGTTAGAAGCTGAAATCTGAAAAGCTATTAAGCTAGTTGTTATGCTTAAAAGTGTTTGGTAAAATTAACTTTTTGATAAGTTGATAAATGTAAAAAGACTAAAGAAAGCATCTTCATAAAATTTAAATAATTTAAATTTAAATAAGTTTGTTTACATATTAAAATATAAAATAATGAAATCAATATATTTTAATAAAATATAAAGTAAGAACATATATTTGAAAATATATAAAGTAAAACAAAATATTTATAGTTCATAAAATTAGTTCATACAAAAATTAATGTTCAAACACACAAATGTCAAATTGAAATTACAACCAAACATATTGAAGAGAAAAGACCAAAAAAATTTTAATTGGGAGGGGTAAAGAATGTCATTTATTTAAAACATTAAGGATACAGATGAAAAAAAAAAGCCAAATAGAATGTATGAAGAATCGCCCAAAGTGGACCCAAATAAGTATTGTTGGTTCCACCGGCAACCAGGGCATGACACCAATGAATGCATGGTCCTCAAGTGACAAATAGAAGAGCTCATCCAAAGAGGCTACCTCGGCCAATTCGTCAAGAGGCCGTGACAAGGGCACGTTCTAAGCAATGTTTGGAAGAAGAAGAGTGGCTCCGGGCCATCCACTTCTGGAACACGGAAGAGGGAGCTCGGCCAGCTCACCGAAGGGGAGGAGAAGGAGCTAGATGACCCCCACCCCCAAAAGAAGCAAGCCATTCATGTTATCTTTGGGGGGCCAGAGGGGGAAGACACGCCGACCGAAAAAAAGAAATGGGCTAGGAGCCTCTATGTAGGTGAGGTGGTTCGACCACCCCACAAGCATAATCCAAGAAAGGAGCCCATCACCTTCGCCGATGATGACCTTCCCGATGGCCCCCTTCCACACCGCGATGCCTTGGTGATAAAGGTGGATATCAACAATGTGATTGTGCATCGGGTGTTGGTGGACACTAGAAGTTCAGTCAATGTCATGTATTATGACACAGTTACTCATTTTACTACTGTTCGCGGGTGGGGGGAGAAGAGATTGGGCCGACCTCCCGGGCAAAATCGCAACGGACGAAATTACACAACTTCAAATTCAAAGGCCGATCTCATGGTCGACACCTTAGCCCACCTTATTTAAGCGGCTAATTCCCTAAGGGAAGTAGAGGGTCCGACCCAACCTATCGTTGAATGGGCGGGTCTTTAAGTCTAAAAGCCAAAGGATTCGACTTAAAACGACTAAACACCCTAGGGGCGATACAAGGTCCGACCTCGCCTATAACCAAATGGAAGGGTCTCTAGACTTAAGGCCGAATGGTATCGACTTAGAAAAACTAAACCCTTAGGGCCGATACGTGGTCCGACCTCGCTTACTAGGGGTGAGCAAACGGTCGATCGGTTACATAATCGGCTAAAAAATTGACCGTGATTGTTTACACTTGTAATAGATCGAAGTTGACCGAATGTGGTTCTAAAATCGACCGAAAACCGATCGTCAATTTTCGATCAAATTCGGTTGGTTACCAAAAAACCGACCTCAGACAAAGTATGCAATACTTCAAGTAAATTACAAATGCCAATGCCCAAAGTCAAAATACAAAATATGAAATCCAAAATAGCAAATGCTAGTATGATACACACTACCAAGTCTAAATTTCTTCAAGTAAATTAAACACTTACACACTGGCAGAGTAGTAGTATTGTAGTAACTAAATTTTAATTAAAAGTTTGACTAGGCGTCCGGCGTCTAGTGAGGGCATGAGGCTGAGGAGCGAAGGCCAGAAGGCGTTGGCGTCAGAAGACAGACTACGGAGTCAGTGCGTCATGGAGAAGTCTTCAAGTAGAAGCCAAAGGGTGTGAGGGAGTGATAGCAGACCGCTTGACCGGAGTTTGCTAACGTCGCTAAGGGTGGAAACCTTGCCATCTTAGAATCGTCGAAGCTGGAGATCGTGAAGCCGAAGTGGAGAAGCCGAGAAGAGAAGTCGCAGTCTCGCGGAGAAAGTCCATTGGTCTAGAGACTACTCATATTAGAGAGGCAATAGGAATTTTGATTTAATTGATTTTAGGATTAGGCTATGACTAATTGAAAATGGGCTTATTAGCTTAATGGATTGACTCTTACATTTGGGCCTCTGGTAGTTTCGATCACCGAACTCCAATAACTGCAAAATAACCGAAACATCGAAAAATCAATTTTTTTTTAAAGATTAATAACCAAAACCGACCAATAACCGAATTTTTCGGTCAATTCGGTTATCGGTTAGCGGTTGTTGATCGGTTAACTGATATTTTGCTCACCCCTATCACCTATCACCGAACAAAATAGTCTCTAGGTGTAAGGTCGAAGGCCTAGACTTAGAACGACTGAACACCCTAAAGATGCTACGAGATTTGATCTCGCCTACCATCGGACGAGTGTGCTAAGGGCCAAGGGTTGAGGTACCTTGGTCTAACGCCAACACAAAAAAGCAAACGATAAGGACAAAAGCAAAGAAAGAAAATACAAAAGATAAAAGCAATGACGAAACAAAAAAGCAAGCACGAGAGAGTGTAGCTGACCCCTTAGACTCGACTGACCTCAAAGACTCGGCCGAACTCATGATCTTGGCCGACCTTGAGGACTCAACTGACCTCGTGAACTTGGCGGACCCCGTGGGCTCGGCCAACCTTGAGGATTCAAATGACCTCAGGGGGCCAACCCCGCAAGCTCAGTCGAGCTTGGCCAACCCGCTTAGGTAGTTGACTTCTTCTAGATGGGCTCCGTGCCCTTCATAAGGTTTGAGCTTCAAAACTCAAGTCGAGGGATGCCTTAACAAGGTTTGAGCTTACAAACTTCGGGCATAGTTAAAACACTTAAGGTTTGGGAAAACTTCATACGCGTGGACCATTCAAGCAAGCCAAGGAAATATTCTAAGGATGCAAAAAGGAAATCATAGTCCATTCAACGACAAAACAAGTAGTCTAAGCAAGGTAGTCTGTGTTACATACTGAAGCAAGATACAAAGTGTTCGAAGCAAACAACTGAAAGAAAACAATAAGTGAAATAAAACTACTAAGGATCACGACCCTCCGCATCCGCCGCCTGAATGGGGTCAGCCATACCATCGGGAATATGAACATGCTCCAAAGAGGTGCAGTCTAAGGGTCGTGGGAGAGGTCCGGAAGCAAAAAGTTTAGTGCCTGAAGCGCAAGTTGAAGACAAACGAGTCTCAACTCCTACCACCTCCGTAGGCTCGACGGGAGCCTCGGGGTCCGCAAACTCTCTGGGAAGACCCCACACCTCGGGATCAAAGGCCTCATCTCTACGGCGTAGGGCCGAGTAAATCTCACGCTGCATGGTATACTCACCGATATCATACATAAAGAAACCCTCCTCGGCCACGCGCTCTCTCCTGGTGGTAGTGCTCTTCAAACTCTGGAATGCCTCCTCTATGTGTTCCACAATGAAGGTCTTCACATCTCCCTTGAAGGTTTCAGAACCCCGGTAGCGCGTCAACACTGAGGCGAGGGCCTCCTCGTGCGCCTTCTTCTCACGAGTATGCAAAGCAACTAGCTAATCGTATCTACTCCTCCAATCCTGTAGCTTGGACTCCAACTCCAAGCGTGCCTTAATCTTGGCCTCCAACTGGGCTCGGGTGGTCTCCAAAGTGATTTGGGTGGTCCCCAAGGCATCACCCATGGCAGCGTAACGAACAAAAGCCTGCATAAGAGCACGAAGGTGAGAAACATGAATAAGCAGTAAGTATGAGTTACAAGCAAAGGCATACCTCTAGCATGGGGTGATAATCCGTGCGGCCCCGGCACAAGTCCACGTCACGGGGCGAGAGAAGGCTCCTTGCAACAACCTCCAAAGGGACATCCCCGCAGATAAGTGAAACCGAAGGAGGGAGATCGATAGGCCATCCCAATGGTGTGGTCGAAGTAGCAAGTGGTGGGAGGACCGGAACAACAGGGTCGATCGATAGCGCCAAGGGGTCAACCGTGGTAGATACCGAGCTATGTCTCATGTCTCGGCTACGCAAGGATAGAACACGAGATGTTAGGGGGGCGCGGCTGCTCTCCCCCGTCCTCGATCTCTTGTCGAGATTCCTCAAGCGACAGGCAATGTCTGCACAACTCTTCTGGGCTCGACCATATCTGGTACAAGTAATAGTTAAGCACCAACTACACAGTCGTGGTGGAAAAAGAGAGAGAGGTAAGGAACAAACCATGACAAGGCGTTTGGTTGGGAGGAGGGAATTAGGGTGGAAAAGAATTGTAATTCGGTGGAATTGCAATTCAATGAATAAAGTAGGAATTGAAATTACAGTGTTTGGTATGCAGAAATAGGAGTACAAGGAATTGAAAGGTAAGAGGTGACAAAATTGACTAAAATGCCCTTATGTTGTGGTAGATGTAGTAATAGTAGTAGTAGTAGTAGATGTAGCTTTATCGCTTCACCGCTTTATCCAAAAAGCCCACAAAGGCGCACGCTTTCTCATATTCGTGTGCCTTGCTCAAGCGAGGCCCTCAGCCAGGGCTTGCTTCGCTTTTGCGCTTTACGCACGCTTTTAACAAGTTTGATCATAAACAGGTCCGAAGCAAAAACAACGTGGAGCGGGTCGCGTAGTAAATAACCTTAGCCGAAGCCAAACCTTGGCCAAGGTTAGCCACCTTGGCCTCTGCCAAGAGCTTGGCCAAGGTTAGCCCTTGACCAGGGGCCTGACTGCTTGGCCAAGGTCAACCCTCAGCCAAGGTCAACCTTAGCCGAGGTCAACTCTCGGCCAATTGGTAAGATTTTGGTGCCCAGGTTGCACAGCTTCAGTTGCGATTCAAGGCCGTTGGGATGACTCCCCACCATTCTCTACGGGGTTGGTATAAAAACACACACAGAGAGGAAATGAAAAAAAAAAAAAAAAAAAACGCAGTAGCATTATGGTAATTTTCGTAAGTTTTTTTTTTTTTGTTAATCAGTACATATTTTCCTTCTTGTCGAGCACAATGTTGTGCCTTCCAGAGCACACTGATGTGCACATTGTTGAGCCTTTACAAAGCACATTGTTAAGCATAACAGAGCACATTAGTGAGCCTAACAGAGAACATTGTTGAGCCTCCAGAACATTTTTTTTTAAGATCGTAGGTGGCCTCTAGCGCACATTGTTGAGCCTTTCAGAGCATATCATTGTGCCTTCCAGAGCATTTTTTTTAAATCGTAGGTGGTGAACGTTTTTTAAAAGATCAATTAATCTTAATCACTAATTATTAATTTGAGTTGAATATTGTTTGCTTGTTTATTATTTATGATCATTTATGATTTGTGTTGAAGATCCTATATTAAATTTAATTTTTTCAATAATTGTTTCACATCTTTGTGTCTTTCGTGCACATTTTTTGTCTTCTAGAGCACATTGTTATGCCTTCCAGAGCACATTGTTGTGCCTTTCAGAGCACATTGTTAAAGTTCGTAGGTGACAATTTTTTTTAATCTAGAGCTGAGATTCATTCTCATTTCTCAAATGTGGCCTTCTTCGCACCTAAACTCTTCCATATCCAAAATTGGTCTCAATCAAAACTCCACTCGAAAGTAAATAAGGATTAAATATAAAATTAAATAAAGCAATGCTTGGTTGAACAACATCAACTATATGCCCTTACCTAACTATATTTTTGCAAAAACACATTACACACTAATGAAGAATATTTAAGCAATGCGGATACTAAAATGGCAAATGTGGCGTTCGGGGAGCGCCTAGCACCTAGGACGCCTAAGCGGGGATTAATCGACACCTAGGCGCCCGTGTTTTTTTTTTTTTAATTTGTTTTAAGTATTTTTTATTTTTTAAAAACTAATAATTATAATTATATAATACTTCAATAGTTAATAAAATATTAAATATTAACCTAAAAAAGATTTAGAGTTTGTACAATTTAGAATTATTTCATTCAAAACGATGTTGTTTTGAGTGAAATAACCCATTTAAAAAAATAACAATAGTTAATTGGCCGACTAGGCGGCCTATGAGGTCTAGTCGACGCCTATGAGGCCTAGGCGGTCAACGCAACAGCACCTAAGCAGTGCTTAGGCGGCCTAGGCGATCACCTAGTCGGCCAATCGTCTAGACCACCATTTAAGGTAATACGCTAGGCAGTCGACCGGCGCCTAGCGCCTAGGCGGGGATTAATCGGTGCCTAGACAAGATTTTTGCAACACTGCTGTTATATTTTAATATGAACTTATTATAAATTGTGACGTGTGTGTTGGAAATTCTATACATGTTGGTTTCTAATGTTTTGTGAAATTGAAGTGTTAATATTTTTTTTTTTTGTTTTCTATTGGTGATTCGGTGGGTAGTGAAAATCATAACTCATAAGAGATATTAAAATTCAAAGCAAACCACACTCATTATCACAATCTACAACTAATGACGACCTATATCTAACTCGAAGGAGAATGGTTCCTAGTAAACAAAATGTTAAACTGTCTTGTGCCATTCAACGGGATAGTCTAAGCAGAAGTTATGCAATAGCAATGGGATTGAGATAGTGTAAGTAAAATATTACCATCTTTTAAGTTGTGTAAACATTTGGCTGAGAAAGAGGTGAGTTTTACCAATACCAAGTGTGACTATGGTTTAGAGAGACAGCTTTGACAACAAAAGGCTGAATTTGTTATATTTAGTCTATGCTATGAATAGGTAAAGGCCATAAAGTGTATGGGGAGATGCACAAGAAAGAAAAAGGTGTCTTAGTCGACTCGACACTACAAAGGGTTGATAACTTGATATTTGCGAAATTGACGAAAATGATATCATTCATCAAGGTAAAGGAATTTTTTTAATCTTCATGTAGAAGTCAACGCCTTAACATGGCTTCCTGAGCTCAGTTGATTCTTAAGCATTAACTCTAGATCAAGAGCGGGATGTTTACCTTATTATTATGAAATGAAAAGGAGAAAGGGTTTTTTTTTATGAACTCGTTCATGATGGGTGTTCGTCAAGGATAATTGTAATATCTATCAAGGTTTTAAAGCAGTCTTAAGAGTGGAGTTACAAACCCTAAAGGATGTGCCATTAAATGAGAGGATCAACATCTAGAATTTTATATCAAAAGTTTCAATGACTGTATAGAATAGACAATGGCTATATAGTATAGATACAAACTTATACATAAAACACATATACAGAGAGAATTTGAATTACCAAAACTTTGGCGCGCACGTTATTGATAACCTAAAGCTTCGCTTCATTTGCAGACGGCAGACCTTGGGGTGTTCATCGTTCTCAGACGGCAGATCTCTGCCCACGAACCTGATACTCATGGAGTTGCAAAACACCATAATTCAAAACCCTAATTTCATCAACCAAATATATAAATTTACTCAATTTCTGCTAAATCGAAGTACGTACTGTGTAAATGTCTTCTCTCTGTGGATCGCCAGAGTGTGCTGTGTAAGGTTGTGGAGAGGAGACTAGAAGAGGGTAAGGCAGGGTTTATGTATGGGGAGGCAGGTAAAAGTGTAAAACCCTAGTTAATTAAGAGAGAAAAAAGAATTGGGCGGATTAAATTTCGAGACCCGACCCGATTAGTGCCGCCCCGAGAAGGAGGATATGTTCCAAATTTGAATCGATACATTGAATCGGTTCAGTTCCCACTAAAACCACTTTCGTAATGATAATTCCCTCCAATAAAAATGGTTTCTAATTCGCCGAGTTAACTCACTGTGTCGTACCGACAAGCCGCTTGGGAGTGATCATCATTCATTAGTCAAAGCCCTAAAAGCCTCAACAGTTTCTCCAAAATCCAAGTCCGGCACCGAGTTTAAACCCAACGGTACGTAACTCATTTCTCAAATTCTTTCAAAACCTTGTTCGAGTTAAAATTTTGCCCCGTTTTGATCTATGTATAGAGTTGAATTATCGAAAACTTACTGGAAAATCACTTCAATTTGTAAGTTCCGTGTTTCGTTACTGAAATAAACCCTTTCTGAGCCCAGGTTGATAAATTCCGTGAAATTAAACTTGGGTTTGGACTTTTCTGCTGAAGACTTGGGTTCTTAGTAGTGGTGTACATTGGAAACGGTTAAGAGAAGCAAAGATTTCTTTGATTCTTTTGGGTTCATTTGGTTATAACGTTTTTGAAGAAGATATAGATTTTGAATTTTGTTAAGTCTGAATAGAATTTGGAAGTAGCTTTTTAGGGGTCCTGAATTTGAATTAACAGGTGTGAAGAATGGAGACCCCGGTTTCAGTTTCAGATGGAAAGGTGTCAAGGAGGTCAATGAGAAGGAACGTGAATGTAAAGAATTACAGTGAGAATGTGATGGATGAACTGATAGAGGGGCATTTGGGTGGTTCCAAGAAGAAGAGGATTAGAACAAAGGAGCAGTTGGAGAGAGAGACTGAAAAAGAGGCCATGATAGCACTTTCTTTGGGCTTCCCCATTGATGCTTTGCTTGAGGAGGAAATTAAAGCTGGGGTTGTAACAGAATTGGATGGGAAAGAGCAAAATGATTATATTGTTGTGAGGAACCACATACTCACTAGGTGGAGGCATAATGTTCGGACATGGATTTCCAAAGGGCAGATAAGGGAAACTGTGAGCAATGAGTATGAGCATATAATGTCTGCTGCATATGACTTTCTTTTGTACAATGGATATATAAATTTTGGGGTTTCTCCTTCTATAGTGTCTCAGATTCCTGAGGAGGCAACAGAAGGGTCTGTCATTATTGTTGGTGCTGGACTTGCTGGATTAGCTGCAGCAAGGCAGCTGATGTCATTTGGTTTCAAGGTGGTGGTCCTTGAAGGTCGGAACCGACCTGGGGGCAGAGTTTATACACAGAAAATGGGGCAAAATGGTAACTATGCTGCAGTTGATCTTGGTGGCAGTGTAATAACTGGTATAGATGCAAATCCTCTGGGGGTTTTGGCAAGACAACTTTCCATTCCTCTTCACAAAGTTAGAGATAGGTGCCCTTTGTACCAGCCTGATGGAGCACCCGTGGACGAGACTGTTGATTCTAAAGTTGAACTTATTTTTAACAAGCTGCTTGACAAAGTCACAGAGTTGAGAAAAATAATGGGAGGATTTGCTAATGATATTTCTCTAGGTTCAGTCCTGGAAACACTTAGACAACTATATGCTGTGGCTAGAACTGCAGAGGAGAGACAACTTCTTGACTGGCATTTTGCAAACTTGGAATATGCAAATGCTGGATGCCTCTCAAACCTTTCAGCTTCTCACTGGGATCAAGATGATCCTTATGAAATGGGAGGAGACCATTGCTTGCTTGCTGGTGGAAATTGGAGACTAATCAAAGCATTATGCAAAGGAGTTCCGATTTTTTATGGTAAAACTGTTCAGACAATAAGGTACGGAGATGGAGTTGAAGTCATAGCTGGTGGTCAAGTTTTTCAAGCAGACATGATACTTTGTACTGTTCCTCTTGGGGTTTTAAAGAGAAAATCAATAAGATTCGAACCAGAGTTACCTGATAAGAAGCTTGCAGCAATAGAAAGACTGGGATTTGGATTGTTGAACAAGGTTGCAATGGTATTCCCTTTTGTTTTTTGGGGAGAAGATCTGGATACATTTGGCCGTCTCAACCAGTATAGCCATAGGCGTGGAGAATTCTTTTTATTTTACAGTTACCATACTGTTTCTGGAGGTCCAGTGCTGGTTGCTCTTGTTGCTGGTGATGCTGCACAATTTTTTGAATCTACAGAGCCATCCACCTTGGTCCATCATGTTATGAGTATTCTTAAAGGTATTATTATAAATCTTTGATTAGCAGATTATACTGTTACACAACGATTTCTTAAGTTTGGTAAGAATCATTGGATTTCCATTTTTCTTAATTTCTTTCTGTTTGTTTCAATTGGGTAAACTATAACTTGGCCATTGAACTTCTCCCAATTCCACTTGTGCTAAAGCTCATTTTTCCTCCAGATTATGCAAAAACTCTAACTTAATAATGTATGCTTTCAAACCTTATCTGTATTGTGATGCCTTTTTGCCACTTGTAATTCCACATAATATAGGTAGGGAGGGCAAAGTGAAACCCCTTCCCCATATTCTAAGATTGTTAAAGCTTCTACAACCATTATAAGATTAAATATACAAAGGCATATTTCCAACTTAGTTATGTTTCTATTTCTTCTCACCCTTTGGAAAAGTCATATTAGCTAGACAATAACCAAGAAAGCTATGCAAAAAATGATGAGAAATACTCCAGATCTTTTACTTCTTATGAATGATATTGTAAGAGAAGAGATCTTTACGCATTTCTTTTTAAACATATGTATAGCGAGTCCTATATTTATACACAAAAGACACAAGTTGGGCTAGGCCCATCTCTACAACCCTAGGGTTTATATGGTTTATTCAACACTCCCCCTCAAACAGGAGCATATAGATTATATGCAACAAGATTGTTGCAAACATGGCATGTTCTAAGACATCTAAGAGACTTAGTAAGAATATTTGATGATTAATCAGTAGAGTTGACAAAACTTGTCATTATACATCCATATATGATTTTTTCCTTGATGAAATGATAGTAAACCTCTATACACTTGGTCCTCTTATGCCACTAAAGTGAAAGCCTCAATTTCAATCATTATACAAAACTTGTCATAATACATCCATATATGATTTTCTCCTTGATGAAATGATAGTAAACCTCTATACACTTGGTCCTCTTATGCCACTAAAGTGAAAGCCTCAATTTCAATCATTATAGCTTTTCACCACTTTGGATTTGAAAGAGCCTCTTGGGTGGTTTTAGGAATAGACACAAAGGATAAACGTGATATAAAGACAAATAAATTGAGGAGACACGATAGTAGATTAGTAGCTTAGGAAAGAGAATATAAGATGAGGATTACAAGTGGAATATATACCTTTGTGAAGAGCAATTGGTGCCTCAATAGGAGCAATCTTTGATGGCGGTGAAGATTGTGGATTCGATATAGGGCAAAAAGATGGTGAGTGAACATGAGCCTCAATAGTCTTTATAAAGGGGATGCCATTTATAAACTTGGGGGGACTAATTCCCTAATACCACTAAAGTGAAAGGACTCCATTTCAATCATCATAGCCTATCACCAACTTGACACCTTGAATTTGGAAGAGCCTCTCGAGTGATTTTAGGATTAGACACTGAGGATAAATATGATATAAAAGCATAATAAGATGAGGAGACATGATAGCAAGTTAGCAACTTAGAAAACAGTATATACGATTATAAGGTGAAGATTGTGGGTGGAATATATACCCTTGTGAAGAGTAATCGCCTAATCGGTTTCTTAATAGATAATTGATGACGGTGAAGATTGTGGATCTGGGGCAAGGGAAGAAGATGGCGAGTCAACAAGAGCCTCAATAGTCTTTATAAGGGGATGACATTGATAAACCTAGGGAGATTTGTTTGTAACTTTGTATATGTAAACTTGGTAGAAACTAAACCTAGGGAGATTCTTCAAAAAAAGAATCCTAATATTATATCCCCATAAATCAGTTGAAATTGTTTTTATATAATTAAATACTTATTGTTCTTAGGCCATTTTAATAAGACTTAAGCCCAAACAATTAACCTTCTTTCTTTTTTCTTCCTGAGTACATAAACACTGTACTTTATAATACAAATCATGTAATAGATGTTGAATTAATTATGAAAGATATTTAAAGCTAATATTAAATATGAGAGAGAGAAATATTTGGCTCATATGTGCTATTTTATTCGACTATAGTTGTTACAAAAATCACATATGGAGAACAAAAGATATTCTAATAGAACGTTTCATCTTTAGAAATGATTGTAGATGAAGTATTAGAGTTAATTCCTAATTTAGGTATTGACTATAATTTGATCACGTTTTGTCCTTAACTTTGATGACAATTCTAGATTTAGTCATCTGTTAACAATTTTGTCTAATCTCCGTAAAATCTTAGGGCTAAAAAGTAAATTACTATTTCCCAACATATTTCCTCTATTAGCAATTTCTTCCATTGAACCTCTTTTCAACACACTTAGACAATTCAATGTGGATTTGAGTGTCGAGTGTTGTGGTTGAATTTGGTTGCTAAAGCAAAATTTGGCACTGGTAGGCGTTCATTGTTGACAAGATAATAATTTACCTTTTAACCTCATCTTCATAAAATCTATAGTGTCATAAAATCAAGGGTAAATTGTTGTCAAAATATCAATCGATGACTAAATCCAAAGCATCATGATTGAGGTATAAATTGGGAATTAAATCTAAAGTATTATTAAGGGGATTAAACAACTTTAGAAAGGGTAGCCGGGTAAAAGAGCCTTCTTTTGCCTTTACCATAAGGTGTCTCTCTACAACTCAAACCCATGACCTACGAGTGGTAGGTTTACTATTCTTCCACTACTACGAGCCTCCCCTTTATTTAAACAACTTTCCAAATATCTCATAAAAGGTCAATATAATTTTGGAGTTATTACATGAAATATTTTGTTCACTTAATACTTATATGAGTTGCACTTTCTAAAGAAAAAAAAAAGTCAGTCTAAATGCCAATACTTATAGAGAAGTCGTTGATGTTCAACAAATTTAAACTTAAACACTAAGGTATTTGATAATATGTGGAACTTTTTACATCATACAACTTGGTATCATAGTTGAATATAGTAAGGGTGTTTAGGTTACTAGTTCTCTTTTTGGTAGTACGTCAATAAGAAATTTTTGATAATGTCCTATTTTCTTGGAGTTGAAGTGCCATTTTTATTATAGACTTATAGTTCATCCTATTTCCTTAAAGGGGCATCATGGACTCATGGGAGACAAAACCATCTTTTGCCTTTTGCCTTTTACCTTAAGTGTATCTATATCTCAAACCCTTGACCTTCTAGTGACATGGTAACTACTCCATCATCATGCCATGGCTCCCTTTTAGTTAAACAACATTTCAATTAGTTCATCATTATATTGATGGAGCTAGAGGGATACATGGAGCAAGAGGCAAATGTTAGTGAAATATCGATTCTCCCACACATTAGCAAGCAAAGGTTTTCCTCTAGAAGGTGCTAAATTATAGCTTACCAACTATTACGTTCCTTGTTAGAAGAAGAATTGTTGTCGGCACAAGTTGCCCACACTTCTGCATGGAGGATGAAACCTTTGTTCACGCATTAAGGGATTGTCCAAATTCAAAAATGATGTGCTGTTTGCCTGGTGTGAGTCATTTGAATTTTGACTTTTTCAGCAGAGACGAAATATCCTGGATAGAGATTAATCTGAAGATATCCCACATGGATTATGATATTCCATGGAACCTTGTTTTTGCGGTTGGCTGCTTGCTTGCTTGGAACTAGAGGAATAAATCACAGCATGATGTGAATTTTATTTGGCCTGTTGATTCATGCCCATGTTAGAAAAAATAAGGAAATGTTGGCAGATTTGGGTAATTGGAGGTTGAGGCTTAAATATTTTTGAGCATAATATATATATATATATATATATATATATATATATATAAAATAAATGTGCAGTCTCACTATTAGCTTAAACTTTTAGTTAACACTAAACACATCCTTTGATTTGGTCGCATGTTGTTTGGTCCATATAAAAATATTCAGCCCGCACACATGAGGGGGGCGTTGAGCATGATAATAATAATATAATAATATTAATAATAATATAATAAAATTTTTAGTTGAAATGGAACACATCTTTCAATTAATATGAGCAATTTGTGGGATGGAAGAAACCGACATTGACCTTTATAAGGTCAATGTTGATGGTAGTATGAGGGGTCAACTTGGTGTAGCTGTAGTGGGGGTACTTTGCTAGATGAATGAGGACCTTCGACGATTTTACCTACAAAAAGGGATCACCTTTAGTTTGATAGTGCACACATGGGGGAGGGGGGTTATCATGGTTTTATGTCTTTGTTAGGAAAAAGGTTTTCAGTTATTGGAGGGTTGAAAGCAACTCATTAATGATTGTTAAGAAAAGCTGTCGTGCAAGACTTTGCACCTTATAGAGGATTCTTTATATTCAACAAATTTTAACCTAAACGCTGAGGCACTTTTTAATAATAGATGGGAATCTCAAAAACATTCTAGTGTGGTGCTATCGTCCCAAAATAGTAAGCATGACCAAGTTACTTGTTCAACTTGGGGTCTAGGGCAAAGGCCCCATATCCTAATTTGATGTTATGTACCTACTTTACCCCAATCATCACACTGCTCAACATTGTAGATTTCTTGAGAATATGCCCTAATTCTTTTGGAATTGAATGCCCTTATTATTATGATTCATCCTATTTCCTCAAGGTAAGATCTGGTATTTTTTCAAGTTCTTCAGGAATACATAGTTCTTATGTAGAATAAAATTGCTTGCTTGATATGGAATGTTCAATAGCCCATTGTGTACTTTTACCTTTCTTAATTTGTATTCATCCTTTATGGAGAGCCCTGAAATCCATGTGTGCCTCTCTTAAAGTATTTTCTTTCTAAAATACATATTTATATATCTACGCTGCTATTTTTGTAGGTATATATGGTCCAAAGGGGATCAACGTACCTGATCCCGTGCAATCCATCTGCACGAGATGGGGAAATGATCCATTTTCTTTTGGTTCATATTCACATGTTAGAGTGCGATCATCTGGAAGTGACTATGATGCGTTGGCAGAAAGTGTTGATGGGCGGTTGTTCTTTGCTGGTGAAGCAACTATTCGGCAACATCCGGCCACCATGCATGGTGCCTATCTGAGTGGCCTAAGGGAAGCTTCGCGCATTTGCCAAGCTATGAAAGAGCTGCAAAACAATCCAAGGAAAATCACAACAAAGAATGCCGGGGCAAGCAAAGAAGTGTTGACAGAATTGTTCAAGAACCCTGACCTAGCATTTGGGCAGTTCTCATGTGTATTTGACCCCTTGACAGATGATCCAAAATCTTTGGGACTCATGGAAGTAACTTTTTCAGATACCTGTAAGGAATTTTCCGAAGTAGAGAACATACATCAACCGCCATCTGAACAACCTTTGCAGCTTTTTACAGTTTTGTCTCGTGAGCAAGCACATGAAGTGCACCTGGTGGCCGGGGGAAACGATTGTAAATTGTTGTATTTGTTCAAGAACCTTGGCTTGAAGCTACTGGGAGCTGACAGTTTAGGAGCTTTAGGCAATACCATTGCTACTAACATTGCCAATGTTCGAAAAGGCAAAGGTCGATACCGCAAGCGTGGCAGACCAAGAAAAGCAGGCGTCACTAATATTCATTTACCATCAGTTTAGAAATCCAGGTATATCAAGTTTTTGTTATTTTTATACAGGACAGTGAAAATTGGGCATGCCTTGGATCGTGTTATCCGCCCTTGTTTGCACCATAGTTCATTCGCTGACTGGAAGTTATTCATCAGTCTCTGTATTGCTGTGTACCATTGTAATTGATCCATTCTGTTACACCAAATAGCATAGATTTGTAAGGATTTTAGATGAGATATTTTGTTTGGTTATAGACCACCTGCTGACACAATTGATTTCAGCTGGTGATGTAAGAATTTTGTGCATAATGGCTTCCTGTTTGGTGTAATATGTTGTACTTTACCTTTTTTTTTTTTTTTTTTTTTTACTACAGATTGGTCAAATTTTTTCAGTCATGATACCCAGAAATAGGGTGTAACTCATCATATACACCTCAAACTACAACCATTGTATTAGTATATATATATAGTAATATAGTATGAAAACTTTGCCTTTGGTGTTTTTTTTTTTTTTTTTTTTTCAAAAATGGAAATGGTATGGACTATTATGGACATTTTGATATTTGATAATAGGGTTCAGCAAAAGAATTTTTTTTTTTTTAATTTTCACATTGTTCTTCTGTATGTTGTATTAGGTGGCAAATTATTATGCAGATCATGGTCCTTAAAAGGATTTGATTGACAAAATTTTAAACAATTTGAGGATCAAATTGGTTGAAATTGAAAATTAAGGATTGCATTGACAGGGAGAAACAATTGAGGGACCAAAATGTTGGTTTACTTTCTTTTTTTTTAATGTAATTAAGTTTAAGTTTTCAAATGAGTATTTAGAGTAAAATATATAATTAATGTTAGAAATAGTATGGAGTTGTGAAGTTATAAAAATGCCACGTGAAAGAAAGATTTTGATCACAGTTCATGTACCAATCATAAAAGATGAATTTCATTGTCTGCAATATAGATGGGCACTTTCACAAGTAGTTGCACCCAATTCAATGCAACTACTATTATCTGCAAATTATATTTTGCTATAAATTTTGTTAGATGTTTTTTGAAATAATGTTTACTGTCATTTGTTATCATATTTAGTTTAGAGTCAACACTTTGTAAATAGGTTAATAGTAAATATGTGATATCAATATTTGATAAAAAAAATGATAGAACTTTTGATCTATTAAGCATTACTTTTTATGAGGAGATTATACAATATCAATGTTACTAGAAATATTAAAAAGAGATCTCTTATTATTTTTTATATTCAGCATTATTTTGATTTGGTCATGTAGAAGCGACTCCTTAATTTATGTTATACAAACACTTGTATAACATATTTCAAATATGAAATACTTTCTATTACACTATTTTTTAATATACTAAAAATACATTTTTATTACATTAAATGTGCATTTTCTGAAAGTATATTATTTTACTACCAAATAATGAACATTCAGTACATAAATAATATATTTTCAATATCTTAAAAATAAACATTTATTCATAGTCCACATTACAATTTTATACAATTTGCCAAATCTTGTTGGTGGGGGATGTGGGAGCCAAGAGTGGTAGACAATAAATGGTAAAATTAAGAGTGTGGAGAATGATCTAATAAAAAAGTATCATATTTAATTTTAAAATGTGTCATTTCAATTATTCCTAAATATTTTAATTAATTTAAACTCAAATATAAAAAATAAAAAATATAATAACCGATAAATAAAAAAAAATGAAATAACCTTGTAACTATTAACTAGGGTAATCATATATTCATATAGTTCCTCATGGACATGATAATAGTCGAATTGTGAATGTGGTTCCTTGTTAAAACGAAATCATTTTTTACTTGATGTCAGGATGGAAGGCAGCAATGCCGGGATTTGAATTCCACCAAAAATATGAATAGGAAAAAGATATAGAATGATGGAATGTGTTGATTGAATTCTTTGTACGCGCATAAAGATTAGAGTCTAACGGGTGAACTTATTACATGAATTACAACTTACCTTTAGAAGCGGAATTCGGTGGACATAGGATTAATCCGGCGAAACTAAATCAGTATTATTAAATAAATAAATAACCTAGAAAGGGACGACCGTGTAGTCGTGTACACCCTGTCCCACAATTTTTATTACACAAGTCAGATACGTACACTCTCCTCTATATATTTAAATCGTCACCGGTCTTTCTCCGCGTGTATCGATCATAGCGACCAACCCCCTTCCTTCAGTAAGTGTTCTCTCTGCTCTCCCTCACTCCCATTGCTTCATTTTCTGCTATCTTGTGTTAACAATTAACTATATAGATTGTGAAAATCATGTTAGAAATTGATTAATTTGTTTTCTCCAATAACATAAATTCTACTAGTTATCAAGCTCCGATCCTTTCTGGGTAGGTAAAGAGTTGGACCTTCTTTTTTTTTTTTTGATTTGATCCTTTTATGGATTATTGGCATTCAAGAAGTATAGCGATGAAAATTTGAGCTCAAACCTGAGTAGTTATTAGTTTGCTGATTCCCCCATCTTGTTTTGTTTTGTTATGTTTTTGCAGTTTTATCTAGGGATCTTATGAATGAACAATCACTTGGATAGTGTGCAGTGATTGTGTAAAATAATTTCGTGCTATACTCGATAACAATGATAGTATGTTAATTGTTATACTTTAGAAAGGAATTGAGAGAGTTTAGATGGCTTAGGGATAATCAACCATTCAACCCAATCATCTGACATAGAAATGAATTAGGAAAATTTTAGGAAGCCATTCTAGGGCACGCAAATGATGAAGTCCAAAAGAAACAAAAATTAGGAAAAAAGAGTGACTTGAACTTTGTTGCTTACTACTTTAGATGTACGATCTTAAATCCCTGTGTTTGATCTATTTGCTGGTTCAGTACAGAAAAACCGAAGAGAATGGCTGGTGTGAACCTGACAATGACGGCGTGCACTGTGTGCCTGGTGCTAACCTTGCATTTCACAGTACGCCTTGTATCACAACATCTTTCGGCGTGGAAGAAACCAAAGGAGCAAAAGGCAATACTTATCATCATCCTAATGGCTCCCTTGTATGCTGTTGTTTCCTATGTTGGTTTAGTAGATTTTCTCGGGAGCAACACTTTTTTCACATTTTTGGAGTCTGTCAAAGAATGTTATGAAGCTCTTGTAAGTCTTTGTAGCTAACATATTTACCATATTAAATGCCTATGATGTGTTTGATCATTTCACTGTTTCTTCTCGAAAGTGGAATTCGTGACACTCCATACTCAGTTAATGACTATTGTTTTATGAAATGCAGGTTATGGCTAAGTTTTTAGGCTTGATGTACACATACCTAAATATATCCATAAGCAAAAACATAGTACCAGATGAGATTAAAGGAAGAGAGATTCACCACTCGTTTCCGATGACTCTCTTTCAGGTAGAGTGTTTCCTTCAAAATCTGCATTGTCTATCATTATCTTATCAAGCAGGACAGTTGCCCTTTTTCTTTTTTTTTCGTGGAAGGCAAAATAATCAATCTTTATTTTTTGGTAGTCATGGTCAAAGTAAGAACTGAAGAAGCATGCCATTTGTAATACAACGCTAAGTATATTATTTATATGTGCAATACTATGTTTGATACTATAAAGTATTTGACAATAGATGAATCTTCATTCACTTGAGTCACTAATCAATCAACCTTAGTGAAGTTTTGGCACCTTCATCTCGTGGTTCATAGCTGAATTGAAGCATGTGCTCTATCTCAACTAAAAGCCTAAGTTGATAATTAGGATGCACATTTATGTTTATATATTATATGCTGAATACGCCCCCCTCACTTGTGTGAGCCGATTACTTTTGACGGGCTTCAAGTAACATGTGAATCATAATGGGGTTGACTCTAATACTAAATTGAAGCATGTGCTTCATTTCAACTAAGTTGATAGTTGGACTGCACCTTTATGTTTATATATTATATGCTCAATAAGGTGTATACCTTACATACTGTCTTCGTGGTCTGCAGCCTCACACTGCCCATTTAAACCACCACACATTGAAGCTTCTCAAGGACTGGACATGGCAATTTGTTTTGATCCGCCCTGTATGCTCTGTGTTAATGATAGCTCTACAACTTCTTGGAATGTATCCCACTTGGGTTAGCTGGATATTCACCATTATCCTAAACATTTCGGTTTCGCTAGCTTTATACTCACTTGTGGTATTCTACCATGTGTTTGCAAAAGAGTTGGCACCACACAAGCCGCTTGCCAAGTTTTTGTGTGTGAAGGGAATTGTCTTCTTCTGTTTCTGGCAGGTAATTAATTCTCTCAATCTCTCTCTTTCCCATCTAGAGTTGTGCACTGTTTCTAATCATCTTTCAAGAAGTAAAATCTCCACATCAGAGTAGATTGCACTTTCTTTTCACCAGAGTAAGGCCAGAGTGGCCATCTTTCCCAACTAGTTTTGATAGAATATCATGGCTGATTTCAAGTGCCATGAATTTCACAACTGATATCCATTGCACGTGTTCTTATCTCTGGGGATAACTCCAGCCAAGATGGCTAAGAATACAAACTTGTAATCACAAGGTCACAAGTTTGAATCCTAGCATTTTTGGTTTGAGCTCGTCAATTATAGATTTATGGAAAATCTAGATTGGTTTACGTCCTTGTGATCCTTTATATCAGTGCCACAAACTGCTACTTGAATCTCGATCTGCGTTTTCAATATTGTTCTCGGTTTTCCAGGGGATTGCAATTGAGATTCTTGTTGCCCTCGGGATAATAAAATCCCACCATGTCTGGTTCGATGTGGAGCACATTCAAGAAGCTCTTCAGAATATGTTAGTGATAGTGGAGATGGTCCTCTTCTCCATCGTTCAGCAGCATGCGTACACTGCAGAGCCTTACCGCAAAGAGAACAAGAAGGACTAATTCCAAAGTTGGTGTGTATTTGTAATATGTATTATCATATATGAGTTGCTTGTCTAGTATAAGTATTAGCCCCTGCAGATTCTGCTCCGGTTATTGTATTAGATAATTTATGATTATAAGTATAGATTTTGAATTCATGTTATGGAATGTGATTTAACAGTCTATTTATTTTTGTTAAAGCATATAATATATAATATAAATACGCTTAGACTTTTAATTGAGATAGAGCACATGTTTCAATTTAGTGTCAAAACCAATCCCATGTCAAAGGTCATGGGTGTGTTGCTTGGAACCCATTAAGGGGTCATGTTGAGTATATATATGTGTGTGTGTGTGTGTGTGTATCCAACTATAGTGTATTTGAGATGGAGCACATGTTTTGGTAGATTATAAATTGGTAATCCATCTCATAATTGCCACACCCCTATAGCATAGACTGACAGTTCCTGGAAATTGGATCTGAAGAGAAGCTTTTATTTGACAATCAAAGTGTTTGCATTGTACTAATTCTAGAAGAAAAGCAGAACAAAACATGTCTGCCCATTCAAGAGTAAATGTACAAATTTAAGAACCAAAAAGAGCAAGGTGGAAAGGAGGATAGGTGAGAGGAGATAACAGATGAACAAATTGTCTTGAAGCTTTGACCAGAGCTTGACATCATTTTTCTTATCACATCAAGAAAAGGAACTACCATAAAGTGTAGTGAAATTTATTCCAGATCGAATTGAACTAACCCGAACTCAATGAGATCCTTCACTGACTTTCTGCAATGCGATGATGAAGCAAATTAGCACCCAGAACCAAAAATTAATGCAGTTTATCAGAGTGCTATTGCACATTGATGAGGTGAGGTGAAAATGCTTTCTTTTTCAAATTTATTTAGAATCAAATAAAAAGAAAAGGATTTGTGAAAAAAGCCCCTATTAAGCAGAAAGATGCTAGCAGGTGATGCATGAGCAACTCATAAGATGATCAAAACTATGCTGGAACAAAGTATGAATTAGGAATTATGAACTTTAACTACATGTTCTAGATTCACAGCTAAGTCATGATCATAGACTTATTTTAACAAATATAATTTCTATTTGTCTTAGTTGACACCAAGAATCATGTACCTCTTCCTTCTTGTCTTTCTTGCCTCCTGTGAATAACTTATATCCTCCGTAGAAGACCAACCCCCAACCAGAAAGGGAAATGAGCACAAACTACAAGAGAACAAAATACAAATCAACCTTACAGGTTATGATTTACAACTGCTGCAGGCATGCATTTATTCAAAACTCAAATTCTCAAGTTAGCAAATTGATATAATGACAATAGGAACCAAATACACAGTATGATATAATTAACCAAGTCATGAAAAGAATGAACTACTAACAATCTATAAGCAGCTCAAATTGTATCTGAAGTCAGAAACACTCACATGCTCTTCTTTCCATTTTGAAGGGCTCATTGGGTCCGCCCAGAAGTTCACCTTTGGTGGACCATGATGGTCTGCATAAAAAAGTAACAGGAATTAGATGAAGATTTTGTTTCTTCACTTTAGCTAAACCTCTAGCATACAGTAAAATCTCAACATCTCTTAGAATCAAATTCTTCTCAGTCAACCGCATAGTGTGAAATGGTAAGAGTACACACCCAATCAGTTACATTGTTTGATCAGAGTTTAATATTAAATTAGTCAATCACAAGAGTTATCAGTTCCTTCAGAAAATGGTTATAATAAAGAACAAATAATTCCCAGGATGATTATAACTTCGACAAGTTTTCTGCAACAATCGATCCCCAGCTAGATCAAAACTTCGACTAATTTTCTTCAACAATTGACTCCGAGGTAGGTTAAAACTTTGACAGTTTTTTTGTCAAAAAATTACACAATTCGTACATAGTTTTTACAGAGTTTCTGCCATTAGTATATATAGATACTTCTACACTGGTCAAGTGAGTAGCTTTCATAACACAATAATAACATATGATGCAATGTAGAAACTATACTTTTAGTTCCAGTATTACCTATAAGAAAACTATTTTCAAATTTCTACCTTCAAAAATGGTTTCAATAAAGGGCAGCTGATTTTCTTGAACTTCAAATTGAAAAGGCAAAAACTCTTATGAAACTATCTCATGGATCCTTATCCGTAAGACATGTCATGTTTTCCATAAGTATTACACTTTCCCTCATAAGTAACTCTCTTCAACTCCTAAATATTACATCTTGAATTAAAAATGTTACATTTTTCCTCAAAAGTATCACATTTTTCCTAATAAGTATTACACCTCCCCTTATAAGTAATAATCACTTAACCCATTATTAGTATTACACTTTTCCTTAAAAGTATTAAGTGTTCACTCATAAGTAATAATCAATTCATTTATCCATTTACACTTTTTCTCATAAGTAACTTTTCAAACCCTAAATATTACTATTTGATTTAAAATTATTACATTTTTCCTCAAAAGTATCACACTTTCCCTCATAAATAACAATCAATTTATCTTTGATAAAAATATTACAATTTCCTTCATAACTTCATAAGTATTACATTTCTATCTAAACCTAGTCATCTCATGGAAAATGATCCGGTCTCATAGGAGACTCACCCAATTGAAAAACTTACAAACATTTCAGTGACAAATTAAACAATGGGAAAATTGGTATTTATGTTTCCTAAGTAACACATAAGCATCCATAAACATAGGTTCTCCTGCAACTACTAAAGTGCAGGATTTTAGAACATGTACCATGAAAAATCATACATTGATGTATTTATATAAAAGAGATGAAAGATAATAATATAGTTCCCCACAGAGACATCTGCATACATAAATGTACACGAGCCAAAAATATGCATAGATGTATACAAGCATACATATAATTACATAACGCAGAAAAACATAAATCAGAATTCATTCCAATCGTAATTGTGCATGCGCAAATGACAAATATACATAGACTCTAACCAAATTTCATATATTCGGAAGTAGTTACAGGCAGTTAGGTCATTAAATCGGAAATCAGGTTAAATATCGCACGGAGAAAGGCTAAAAAGATAGGATATAAGAAAATTACCGCCGCCGCCGGCGAGACCGCGCCGCTGGATGAAGTTGGCGGCTTGGCTCGCAGTAGGGACTGATTTGGGAGCGGAGAATCGAGAGATATTCGCGGCTTGCCGTGCCGCGGCTGTCCACGCCGCCATATGAGTATTTGCAAAGGACTCTTCCGGTCGTCGGAGAAAAAAAAACAAAGCGAAGTTAAAGAAGCTGCGAGAGTGAAGAGTTGGAAATGAGTCGGCGAAAATGGTACAAATTACAATACAAGGGGAGAGAAGAGAATCGGTCGAAAAGACCGTAACGCCCTTCCCGCTAGTTGGGGATCTTCTTGGGCTGGCTCAATTTGGCAACTAAGGCCTGGCCCAAGTATAGGAACAACGCAAATTATGCTATGACCAGACACGGGTCTACGTAAGATGGACCCAGGTCCATGTTCATTATCTTAAAACTCGGGTTGTTACCTAAATCTACATTCACATACACTATACTCTACATTCACATACATTATACTCTACATTCACAATTTGTAAACTCCACATCACACATTACAGGATTATATGTTTAGTAACTATATTACCACTGTTATGCATTCACACATTCAAAACTCTATATTCACAGGTCCTATACTCCACATTCACAACTTGAGAACTCCACATTCACACATTACAGGGCTACAAGTTGCTAGAACTTCTTAACTCTATTACAAATTCACACATGCATAACTCTACATTCACGATTTCTATACTCCATATTCACAATTTGAAACCTCCACATTCACACATTTCTGGGCAACTCTACATTCACACAATCATAAATCTACATTCACGATTTCTATACTCTACATTCACACTTTGAAACCTCTACATTCACACATTTTTGAACAACTCTATATTCAGCAATATGTTTACTAATTTAAAAAAAAAAAAAAAAAAAGAGTCAAAAACGACGTAGTTTTAGACCCAGGTCCACCTTGCAAGGTGGACCTGGGTCCACAGCATAATTTGCCTTAAATCTATGTTAACAATTTTAAAACTTTATATTCACAATTTTAAATCTTAATATACAAAATTGCATTATTCAATATTCACAATTTTTGAACTCTGTGTTCACAATTTTGTTATATAGATTTAAAATTTGTGTTATACTATTGAATATAGAGTTCTGAAATTGTGAACATCGAATTTAAAATTTGTGAATATAAAGTTCAAAAATTGTGAACATAGAATTCAAAAATTGTGAATATAGAGTTCTAAAATTACGAACATAGAGTTTTAGAATTGTGGATATGGACATGCGCCCACCTTATTTTAAATGAATAGATGATGGAACTACTTTAAAATGGCAAATTACATCATGGACACATGTATATAAATATATAATAAATATTTTATTGAGATATTTTAATAAATAAAAATTATATTAATATAGTTTCTTAATATATTGTTTTAATAATTTTTGATGAATTTGTAATATTGATTTTATAAGCTTTTAGTAATGATAAGTCGTACCTATAACTAATGCAGTGATCTGAAAATATATCAATCAGAACTTAATTTTGGTCATTTATATGTGTCATTTAAAAAATATGTGTCATTTAAAATATATATCAATTAGAATTTTTTAATGATATATTTTTTATACATTAATTTTATTTGTACTAAATAAAAAGAAAAAATAAAATATTGTTTTCAGTCCCTCGACTATAATACATGTAGCAATTTTGGTCTTTGACTATTAAAATTTTCAAATTAAGCGCATGACTATTCAATTTGTATCACATTTGATCATTGACTATTAACATTTTCATATTATATACATGACTATTCAATTTGTATCGGAATTTGTCATGCCGTTAAATGTTTTGATCAAATTTTCAGTCAAGTCACCGCTGACCGATTAATTTATTTAATTTTTATTTAAATTAAAAAACTTTTAAAAAAAAGTAATAATAATTAAAAAGAACGTTGGGCAGCCCTTCCTCCTGACGAAGGAGGAGGGGACCAGCGTTCTCTTCCCCCCTTTTTCTCCTTCATCTCCGGTAGACGGAGACGAAGGAAGAAAGGATGGCTCCCTTCTTTGGCGGAGGAGAAGGGAGGGGGGGGGGGAGAGAACGCCGGCCTCCCCCTCCTCTGTCTCTGCCAAAGACGAAGGAGGAAGGTGGGGGGTGATTGGTATTTTTAAAATTTTTTAATTTAAAAATTATTAAAATAAAAATTAAATAAACTAGCTTGTCACCAGTGATTTGGTCGAAAAATTTAAGCGCTCTTTGGACTTTTTAAACTTAGCGAACTGAAACATCTTAGTAGCTAAAGGAAGGGAAATCAACCGAGTGACAGGACCAAATGTGATGCAAACTGAATAGTCATGCACCAAATTTGAAAATATTAATAGTCAAGGACTAAATGTGATACAAATTGAATAGTCATGCATCTAATTTAAAAACTTTAATATTCAATGATCAAAATTGATGCATATAGTATAGTCGATGGACTAAAAATAATATTTTCTCAAAAGAAAAATACATTGAAGTTAGAAAAATTAAGGAGAAAAAAATATGAATAACCTTCTTGGTATAATTATTTCAGGAAAAATATTTTTTAAAAAAAAAACCTTTGAATGTGGGTTTCCTCTTCATTTAAAATTATTGCAGAAAAGGCATTCTCCATTATAATGTAATTGCAACTTATTAAACGTAAAGGGTGTGATTGAATGGAAGGGAATCACTCACTCTTAACCAAACGCCAATATCCCATGTCTGACGGTGAAATCCTGGGCGCTATATCCACAAAAAATGGTAAATTATTAAGATTGTGTTTGATTGGAGACTTTTGTACCCTATTACGAGATTTGGTATTCATTATCATGTTTGTTTGTCTCTTTTTACTATCTTACAATAATGTTATTGTTCATTATTCAATATAGAAGAACTTTAATACTATTATGAGATTTGATATTCATTATCATGTTTGTTTGTCTCTTTTTACTATCTTACAATAAGGTTATTGTTCATTATTAATATAGAAGAACTTTAATACTCTCTCTCTCCCCCTCCCTCCCTCCCTCTCTCCCTCTCTCTCGCGTGTGTGTTTACTCAAAAAAAAAAAAAACAAAACAAAAAATAAAAGAGATACTTCTCTTACTTAAACCCATTACCATTACGATGTATTTGATTACAATTACCTAATAAAAATGACTTACTAAACAACGAAATATGTGAATTCTCAAGAATATTATTCCATTTTAAACTTATTTCATAAACCAAACATCTTGTAATATGTAGAGTGAAGATAATATGACAAATTTGGTTAAGAAGAGTTCTTGACCTTAATCAACCTTAGAAAAATATGACACTTTCTCCTAAGTTTAACTGCCATTGAGACAAAGTCTCATAGGGTTAAAAACAAATGTAGTAATGGTTTAATTCACATTCACCACTGTTCTACCATTTCCATATATATACACCAAAAAACAATTAGTTTCCAGAAAATAAAATGGAATCCATAGTCAGTTGGGTTGGGCAACAACACCACAAGTATAGCAACATCATTCAAAACTGTAATACAAAAACAGTGGAAACTTTCAGATACCAGTTTGAGCACATCCAGCAGAAACTACCATCACAGACATGGAACGGGGATGAGTTGGCTTAATCATATAGTGACGCTCAAGCTCGGTGATGAGTGAGAATTTGATGTTGGCGAACCAACCGTGTATTACTCATCTTTCAATGCAGTAAGGCACTCTTCTCAACTTGCGGGCGTTTGAGGTTCGATATTCTGCAAGGAATTTAACTCGAATGTTAGAAGACATTATTGAAATGAACAATCATTTAAGAACACATCATCTAGCACAGAGTTATAGAGTTACCACTACAAAGGCAATAACGGACTAAAAGAAGGCAAGCGACAGAGAAATGACCAGTATTTGCAAGAAGGAAAGGTAGAACAAGAATGAAAAATTGCAAGCATTATCATTTTGATATTCACAAAGTTAAGAGACTAGGAAATATTATATTCAGCATTCATGATGCCCAACAATCAAATTTGCAGGACCATTTATGTTGCAGTTATAATCCGGAGCATAGCCTATTATGCACCCTCGGCCTTGCCCTCAGGCTATGTTAATGGGATATGAAAATGACACTCAGAACAAGACGAGTGAATAGTGGTTTTGGACTCATTATGCACATTCTCAATGTCCTAAAATTTATAGGCTAAGGATTTAACCATCCACTCTGCTAAGAATTAGGTCCTTAAGTACAGTTCAAAGTTCAAAGAACAACTAACTATCTGATAATGAAGGTAATCCCTTCACCACGTGGCTAAAACTAATTCAAGATTACCTATGCACAATAAAGCAAATATATGCAAATTAATGGTGTGGAGAGGTGGCTTCATGATAATTTAGCATCAGACTTAACTAACTTCTAAATGACCTCCAGCATGGTCTACTTCCGTGACCAATCATCAAACAGAGTGCCGATACATAAAAGGTGCCCAAAATATCCCTCCTCTCAAACACTTAAGAGCAGCTATAAGATTACTCAATTCATCAAAATACTAAACTCCAAGGGTTTACAATCGTACACGTGTTGCTGATACATAAAAGGTGCCCAAAATATCCCTCCTCTCAAACACTTAAGTTAAGAGCAGCTATAAGATTACTCAGTTCATCAAAATACTAGACTCCAAGGGTTTACAATCATACAAGTGTTCATATATTTCTACCTATATAAAACAAGTAATGCGGCATTTATTTAACATTTGTACTCTAAAAAATGTCTTTCAAAACAAAAATAGATGATGAAGTTCAGTTGGCGTCATGTGAAAATATGCGAGGCATTAATCAAATATGTACCCCTTTTAGTAAAAAGGGAGTTAGAATCTGTGCCAATACTAAATAAATTTGACCATATTTTCTCCAGTAGAAAGATAAGATGAAAATCTATCTGAGATGGCTTAACATTCAATGAAATAATACCTCTTAAGTTACTAAGACAAAGCCCAACTGGAAAAAAGAAGATACAAGCACACCCTCGATTGACTAACAAACCTATTAAATGACTGAAAAAAAATCTGTGGAGAACCAGAAATACTTCTTCTGATCACCCAAGGGAGAGCCCAGCAAACAGCAACTCCAACTCCTCATCCTGCGATGTGGTTCTCTGCAATAGAATTAAGCCAAGTTAACAAATTATCATATTAGATTCCTTATAGACCATAGGATAAGCAAACAAGCATACAAATGTTCATACTCTGTTCGTTTAACAGACGAGCTCTAAAATTACTTTATTTATGTTTGTTTACCACCGAACGAGTAGTTTACCAAAGTACATATATTCTACCACAAAACAGACAGATTCTTAACGAACTCCCTAAAGTGCGGAGAGAAAAGGATCATCAACCATAATACCTGAATAGACAAAAGTTGGAGGATTTTATTCAAAACCCTCGTCCGATGAGATACATATGTGCTGTTCTGAGGGAGTCTGCTCAATCTCGTCATTTCTTCATGAACGGCTGCTTTCTTCTCATCAGCCCCCACTTTCTTGTAAGCATCCCTGCCAGCAACACCCTTTTTCGGACGATTAAGGGCATTTCCATCCCCAATTTGCTCAAAATTTTCCATTTTTACACTACACTAAACAATATAGCAGAATAACAAAGAAAAATATGCAAATTAATACACAATAAATACATAATAACGAAGAAAAAAATTACAACAGATAAACAAAATACTGATAATTTTTGCTTAATGATAAAAGCACGACCTATTTTCCAACAATTATAAAGCCTAAAAGACTTGTCACTTGTAAAGAGATAGGAGGGAAAAACTTACAATTGTCAGAGAAAATAGATGGATTTTTAAACAAGAGTTGCAGTCTTGCAGAAAAGAGGTGTAGGCTTCGACGATTACAGAAACAGCAGATGAAGGGATGCTCTGAAACTGAAAGATTGCCTTGGTGTTACGCTAATCGTAAATTGCAACTTGGGATATCTAGAGTTTGGAATTGTAAATTCCGCCCCAAGCTATTGTTAATTCTATTCCGCACTGCTTGTGCAAATTTCGTTGAAAAATCTATTAATTTAATTTGAAAGTGTTGATTAAATAAATTAGATTGAAAAATTCTTGGTGTTGGATATGGTATTACGGTCCAAAATTGAATAAGAATTACAACTTAGTCCAATATCAATCTCGGATTAAATATTATTTGTATTAAATTATTGTTATTTGTATTAAATTATTGTTGTAATCATTGTATTATTATATTCTTGTAGGGTCAGGTCTTACAATTATATAAAGGGCCTTAACCCCTTCATCTCCTTTGAGCCATTCCTCCTGGCTTCAAACCATTCATGGGCTACATGTTCCGCCACCGGACGAACTCCTCTTAAGCCGCTTCGATCGCCTTGAAGAAGAACCAGCCATGGAGTATCTCTATTGAGCACAAGTCGACAGCTTCTGGGCTTGGAGAGTGGTATACGACAAGAGCATAAGCCGACGTCTACTGGGCGGGGTTTTGGGGATAGAAAATAAAAAGAATACCAAAATGATCTGAAGCTACGCTAGGAAGAGGGAAAATCAAACAAATAAAGGAAATAAATAGGTTGAGAGAAAGTAGTTATGAACAGATATTGCATTGTAATAGAGTCAGTAGTATTCAAAAAAAAAAAGGAAATAAATAAAATTAGAGTCATTTTCATTTTTGGTCCTACTGTTATTGGGGCATTGCCAATTTTAGTCTATTTCATTAATTTTCACCACATTGCGGCCAATCTTATTTAGTCATTGCCACTTTTAGTCCGCCATTAAAAGTTTCGTCAAGTAACCGTCCAAAACAGGGGTATTTTGGTCTTTTCATGCTTTGATCATTTCCGTTATCCTTTGCAGTGGTTTTCCTTACACATTTTCATCCAATGAAGAGGTCCGGTGAAAGCCATGTGAGACACATTACAAAGCCATGGATTTCGCCGGACCTCTTCATTGGATGAAAATGTGTAAGGAAAACCACTGCAAATGATAAAGGAGATGACCAAAGCATGAAAAGACCAAAATACCTTTGTTTTGGACGGTTACTTGACGAAAATTTTAACAGTGGACTAAAAGTGGCAATGACTAAATAAGACTGGCCGCAATGTAGTAAAAATTAATGAAGTGGACTAAAATTGGCAATACCTCAATAACAGTAGGACCAAAAATGAAAATGACTCATAAAATTAACACCTAAATTAAAATGCTAATAAATACATTAAATAGCAAAAGACTAAACAACCCTTTCTCATACCATAATTACCTACAATAATATTAAAATCCCATCAAATCTGTACCATTAAAAAAAGGCAATAGACAATCAAGATTTAATCTCATGATCTCATCTAAATGAGGTGATCTCACTGGATCCAAATATTGATGTGCATTGTAGCCTCCACCGGTGTGCATTTGAGTCCATAGCTGAAAATGGATAAAAATGACACACTAATATGTGAATCACAACCTACAATGAGATATGTGGCCTTAGATCAAAGAAGTGCTGCTAATAATAATAATAATCAGAGAACAAAAGTGAGAGAGAGAAAAGAGTAAATATCCATAATTAGTCAAAGGTTCAAAGCGCGACGACGGTGAAATTCTTTCCTCTTCCAGCTTGCACTTCTCGGCGGGTCATCCAATCGGACGGTCCAAGAGAGGGGACAAAGATCGGACGGTCGGTTCTTTTTCGTTGCATTTCTTCCTCATCAACCCGCGCAATTCAGAAGTTTGCACTTTTCAATCCACCATGAATCAGAAGGCTAATGTTTCCAAGGAGCTCAATGCTAAGCACAAAAAGGTTTCATTTAACGTTCACATTTTTGTTTGCTTATGATCAATGCCGTATTTGATGCAAATACATAATTCATATCAATTTCTGGTGGATTTGCGTTTATCTGGATGCAGAAGAGTTGGTTTCTTTTGACGCTTCATCACCAGAAATGGTGTTAGATATTCAATTTTATAACGAAAATTTACGAGACATGTTATAAGATCGGATTGAAGCAATGCCAGAATTATGAGAGAATTTATGAACGAATAATTTTCTGCGGTTTCGGATTATAAGGCATTGAAAAATTTTAAATTAAACATTAGATTTAAGGAATGTATCAATCATATCTTCTCGTCTTTGGAGAATTGAAAGATGCATTGATGTCCTGCATGCTGCTATTTGACAATTTGATCATATTCTCAAATATTTGTCATCTCTGACTTGTACTACCTGCATTGGATTGGAAATGATTCCATTAGTGTACTCTATTAGTCAAATACAAGTTATTGAACTTTAGAACTATATTCATGTTGATTGCATGAAATTGAACTAGCTTGTGATCAGAGAGTTGATTTTTCATGCCTACATTTGCTTATTTGTTGTTTCTTTTAACTCTTTTTTTCCTCTCAAAATACGTGTTGTTGTTTGTTGGCAGATTCTGGAGGGACTGCTTAAATTGCCAGAAAACAGACAATGTGCAGATTGCAAAGCCAAGTGTGTATTTGGAAGATTTTTTTTTTTTTTAAACACAATATATTGGCATAACTATCGTGGGAGATTTATATATTAAGGCATCCAAACGCACAAAAATAGAAAAGAGGATTTTGAAATTGGACAAGTATTTTATTTTGCTCTATTTCTTATATAGAGCAGAAGCCTAAGTTCTATTTAAAACTGGACATATTTGATCACTTTGATATCAATATTTCTAGAGGTGACAATAACTATAGTCTTTTTGGGTTTAATGCAATAACTGTATGTTTCATGTGTTTTTATTGTTAAATCAGAGGTCCTCGATGGGCAAGTGTGAATCTGGGAATCTTTATATGCATGCAGTGCTCTGGTATCCACAGAAGTCTTGGGGTGCACATATCAAAGGTGATGAACTGATTCGTTAAACATATGCATATGCAGGTTTGATGTAAAAAGACCTGAAAGGATATTTTTGCCATCCTATCATATTGCAAATTTGATTGTCTGGTTCTTTTTCCCAAAATTTATCAGGTTAGATCAGCTACACTGGACACATGGCTTCCTGAACAAGTAGCATTTATTCAATGTAAGTTTCAGTGATTGACAAACTGAAACCTTAGCTTGCCATGATACATGAGAGTGCCTATTAATATGATCCAACGTGTTGTTTATATAGCGATGGGAAATGAGAAGGCAAATAGTTACTGGGAAGCAACACTGCCACCGAACTATGACAAAGTTGGTACTGAGACTTTCATTCGTGCAAAGTATGTTCTTGTTCTTTTTAGACCATAAAAACCCCTTCAAATGCAATATGTGGTCTGATAATCTTGTAAATTTTTTATTGTTACATGAGACATTCTCTTCTATTTATTGTAAAGGTATGAAGATAAGAGGTGGGCTTGTAAGGACAGAAAACCAGAATCACCTTCCAGGATGCGAGAAGTGAAGGCTCCACAATCCAGTGATAGAAGTGGGCAAGGATATGCAAGCAACTCTAGGCATTCATCTTTTGAAAGGAAAAATGTTCAAGCTCCCAACAAAAGGCATGATGGCCCTGCTGCTATAGTTCGTCTACCCATGCCGCCTAAAGAGCATGTATGCAAATTTATTTTGCCCCACTGATTGTCTCATGCTCCATATTCGTTATTTCCTGTTTCTAAACTGTTGCTTTTCCTTTAAAGTGTAGTGTGCATCAGTTGCTCTGTGTCTCAAGTGCTTTCCATGTTGGAATTTTCTATTGAACCTTTTGCAGTTACTGTCTCTTAGATGTCACAAACGTCAATGCTTTTGTAGGGTTGTAGTACAGGAAAATGGATTTTAGTGCCTCCTATTAGTTTGCAGTCAGCGTGAACTGTCAAAGACTTTATCTACACACTTCAAATATTTATTAATTTCTAAATCCAAATGTCTAACATTTGAATGAATCTTGTATCTATGTTGTTGCCATTTCCTTTGGCAATTATAGTTGATCATTGCTTCTAAAGCATCCTTTTTCTATCTCTACCCATTCAAACCTATTTAGAATACGAGCTATGGACCTTACATGCCTTAGTTACAGGTTGCTCCTGTTCAATTGGCACGACAAACAAGCCAGAACGCAGAGCCACTGGCAACCTCTGTGTCTGCAACGCAAGTTGTACAACCTGCCACTGCCCCTAAAGTTGATTGTGCTCTTGATCTTTTTGATGTGTTTTCTATGGATGGTCCTAGAGAAAATAGCTTAGCAACAGCTACTGTGAATGATGGTGGATGGGCAACGTTTCCATGTAAACTTCAGAACCACTTAAATTCATCTTTATTTTCTATATATACATATATCTGGTTCTCTTTCTTTTCTTTGATTTCTGCTTTGTTTCATTTTATATTCTTTTTTGTGTGCATGTTTGTGTGGTAACGTTTTTCCCTTCTCTTTATTGGTGGTATTGGGGAGGGCTGTTTATTTAAAAAATATGAGGTTGTTATTAGGTGATATTGATTGGGAGATTTTATTTCTCTGACTTTCATACTCGACCAAATTTTTTAGCTGCTGGAGAAGCCACACCAACAGAAAAAACTATGATAACAGAATCTGATAATATCAAGCCAAAATCCACTTCTGGATGTGAAGATTTATTCAAGGATTGTTGCTTGGTAGAGGAAACAACTTGGGTAGTGATATCTGATAATATTAAGCCATCACAATCCATTTCTAACATTGAAGATTTATTCAAGGATTCTGCACCTGTTACAAATGGTTCCTTGTCAGAGAAACCCCAAAAAAATGTCTCGAGTGACATTTTGAGCCTTTTTGACAAGGTATAGTGTAGAAAGATGGAGGGGTTTTCTTCCTCAAGTTATAAGTCCATATTGAACTTGTTTGTTTTTTGAGAATTGCAGTCAAATATGGTGTCACCATTTGCTATGCATCAACAACAGCTTACTGGGCTAACACAGCAACAGTCTCTTCTAATGACTACCCCTGCTGCGGAAGCCACAAAAATTCCTGGCGGTGCGCAACAAGCGCCAAACAACGCCAATGTACCAAACCAAAGTTCACAGACTTTTTATTCCCCATTCCCTGGAGATTTGATGATGCCTGCTGCTAAAAAGAATGAGCAAGACAAATATATGCAGGAGGTAAAATGTTTGTCGTGATTTGCACTTGGCTAGGAACTCCATACATTGGCTAATAATAACATTTCGCCTGTCTTTGCTTTCAACTAGATGGGTAATACAGGGGCAACAAATTCTGTTGAGAACCATAGTGCTTCTTCGACATCTAGGTATGGCTCATCATCTGCCATTGCTTGGGTCGAATATACGTATTTCCTCAAAGTATGCATTATTAACAATTTTATATTTTCGATTCGTTTTGTGGTTGCAGTGGCCAAGCTGCGGGGCAAAATTCTTGCACTAACAGTGCAGTGCATTGTGGTTCAAGCAAGCAGCAGGAGGCATCCCCATCATCTTCCACTTCTGCAGAGCCTGCTAAAGATTTTGATCACTTTTCCTTTCTGACACAGAGCATGCTTTCGAAACGCTGAAAAGCCCAAATTAAAGAAATGTACTCCATGGTACTCTACAGATGAATAGCTTTAGAAGGTTCACTCTCCAGGCTTTTAAGGTTTTTCCTGTGAGATCGTGAACTCATTTGTGTTTCATCTCTGTGGACAAATAAGTATTTTAGATCAGATTTCACTTTTTTTTTTCTCCACTTGGATGTTGATTATGAAGATGCCATATTAAGGTAAATGATCAACAGTACATATTATATACGTAGTATTTAATACTCATAAATGTGTAAATTATACCAAGAGTCTTGTGCTTTGTTTTGTTTTGTTTGTTTGTTTGTTTGCTTTGTTTTTGTTTTTTTTTTTAATACTATCAACTCTATTACAAGGTAAGGTAGTATCTGTTCAATATATCTTTTCTCTCTTGATGTGGCTTCTATTAATTGGATACCCATGAATTAGTCATCCACCATTAGTTAAAAATAAAGATAATTATCCAATAAGAAAATACCATGTAAGGAAGAAAAATTAGAGTGAAAAATTTTAAAGGAGTGGTAGCACTACTCTTCAATTAATTTCAAAATTTCTAATAGAATTACAGAACCGAAAATTTTCAAAAATTTTAACCATTTACTGAATCCAAAAAAATTTAATTAATTACTGAATGGACTAAATTAAAATTCAGTTCCGTTAACCAAAATTATTTCTGTGAAATCAACACTCCTATTTGTGCCGCTACATAAAACCTGTATTATTATTATTATTAACACTCCTATTTCTGTGAAATCAACACTCCTATTATTACTATTACTATTATTATTTGATAGACATTAACCCAAGATAAATGATTTGAGATAAGTTTTAGTGCAATTAATTTGAGACAAAAAAAAAAAAGTCTCTCTCTCTCTCTCTCTCTCTCTCTCTCTCTCTCTCTCTCTCTCTCTCTCTCTATATATATATATATATATATATATATATATATATATATATATATATATATATATATATATA
>NC_044916.1:6663895-6682112 GCF_003576645.1 Ipomoea triloba
TCTCTCTCTCTCTCTCTCTCTCTCTCTCTCTCTCTCTCTCTCTCTCTCTCTCTCTATATATATATATATATATATATATATATATATATATATATATATATATATATATATATATATATAGCTAAGCTAGAAGTATATATACATTAAATTAAAGCTTCAACTAAGACAAGGCCAACTTTTTTTGGATTAACGAAGTAAACCTCACTTTTCACTGTGTGAGTATGTGAGTAAAGCCTTCGCCTTGTGACCTAGCCGGCAAAGGACCACAAGGAGGTAAACCAGTCTAGGTTACCCATAGCTAACCGGCCAACTTTAATGATGAAATATTAATGATTTGACATAAACTATAAGCATAAAAGAATGATAATCAAGTCCCGCAGGGTTTAGCTCAAAAGTTCAAGAATTATCTTGAAAGTCGATAAAAAATTGATCAAAGCTTGTGAAAACTTCTTGTAGAAGAGTGAAAATTGAGAACTGAATAGATCACTCATATATCAAGAAAAAAAATAATCAAAGTTGTTGTTATTACCAAATTAGATGGGAACAATTTATCCATACAAATATATATAAAACAATACATCACAAGAAATTTGAATCTGAAACTGATGATATGCGTGTTGACTAGACTAGGCAGGCAGTACGTGGTTAGGAAACATGCATGCAAAAACCACATGCGCACTACGTACGTTGTTCTGACAGAAACCATTGTACCTACGTACTACATGCAGTGGCCGCCCACAGTATATTACGGAGTAATATATATACATGCATATATGTATATATATATATGCCTGCATGCACGCAAGAATGTCCTTCAATCAACCGGATAATTGCACTTAGATCCCTTAACTTTCTTCACATTTGCACCATAATCTTTTCCTTTTAAAAAAAATTAAAAATTACACGTTATACCCTAGTCAAATCTCTTTATTAAATTTCAAAGATAGTGCATTTTCTATAATTTCTCAATTTTTTCAGTCCAAAAAATCAATGTCCACCACCGGAGTTTGATCCTATAGCTACATATTTAGAATGGTAATAGAAATATCATCACACTACATAATAGTGCACTTCACATTTTATTCTCACGTGAAGACAATATTTTATATTTTTGAAAAAAATGATGAGATGTTGTTAGAGTTTATTGTCCCCACTATATCATTATATTTTGAGTGGTGTTTCGGATACTATTCTATATTATTTTAAATAAATGTTAGCATTATGATATTTATTATAATTAATTTATTACATTTAAAATTAATAATTAATATTTTTTATTAATATACATGTTGAATTCTATTTATGTTGAATTCGGAACTGATAGAAAAAAATTCATTTATATATTTACTACATATGTTACTTAACTCGCTTTTATATTATACTACTAGTTTTACACGCGCATTGTACGAATGGGTTAATGCTCAATGTTAATATTTAAATAAATATTTGAAAGTATATTATTAATGCAATAAAAGTTTATACATAGGTAATTGAATGTCGAATTTATTAGTATAGTAGATATACTACACTCAATTTATAGCAAAAATATAAATCTAAATAATCTGAACCATCCATTTGATTAAATAATTTGACCGCCATTTTTCTACCCATTTTAGGCCTAACTTTCTTTGACTCTTATTAGTATAGTAGATATACTACACTCAATTTTCTATTTTTCAAAATCCAAAATATCAATAATAACTATAGATATTTAAAAACATTTGTGATGCCATATGTGACACCAATATGATATCATGTATACATTTTAATTTTACCATGTTAAATAAAAATATTTTTACAGTTACCCATTGATAAGAATTTATTTAAAGATAATAATGAGTCCCTCACATCTATCCTTTACGAGTTTACGGTGGCTCGGTATCCCATTTAGTGTGATGACTAGTGCTTGAGGCCTACAAGGAGCAATTCCCATATAAGAGGAGACAAATTTTAATTGACTGTGGGCTATAGTACATGCAACATCTCGTAACATTAAATTTATCATTCTAGTTACACTTCAGTTTCATTTGACAATATTATTATATTTTTTTAGTTTTAGTTTCATTATAGCAATACCAAAGTATTATTTTAATTCTACTATAGTTTCATTTGACAATATACATTATTGTATGAACTCTATTTTTTTTTGTTTCATTTTCCACACACACTAGTTTAATTATAATAATGCTAAAGTATTATTTTAATTACACTTCAGGTTCGTTGACAATATATGTTATTGTATAGTTCTGGATTTTAGCTTCATTTTCCACACACTAGTTTCATTATAGCAACACCAACTTCATTTGACAATATATGTTATTGAATGAGCTTTGATTTTTAGTATACACTAGTTTCATTATAACAACACTAAAGTATCATTTTAATTCTACTACAGTTTCATTCGACGATCATGGTCCACACAACGTTGTATGTACCATGATCCATTGTATAACAATTGACAAGAGGGTGAAACTTACACACTACAGTACAACTACCAAGGCTCGATCTTGTACCCTTACCCACAATTTGCTCCCAAGGACTAACTGAGTTATCCATGCGGGCTTCTTATGCTATCCGGCCTATCTATTGACTATTATCATTAGAATTATTATAAAAGAACTAAATACTAATTAAAATTATGAATAGATTCATTATATAAAAATTATATTAATTATACTTTAATTAAATTTCACAACATTTATTGTTTGTAAATCAATAAAATTTTGACACCTGTGTAATAATGGCCCATATGAATAGCTCTTCCAATAGCCAATAAAAATGGTCATAGAAATTTCTTTATTATAAAACACTATATATACGCAAACATAGGGGAAAAAAGTGTTTTTGATATCTCAAATATTTGTGTTCGGTTATTTTAGTCTTCATTGTGAAAAGTTGTAAAATACACTTCAAACGTTGTAACATTGTCGTATAGTTTTGTTCTTTGGGAAAATAAAAACATAAGTGTTAGTGTGTTAAATCCGGTAAACATAGTCATTTTATCTAAATATTGAACACCCAAAGTACTAAATTATTCACAAGCACTACTAGGGCTGTTAACGAACCGAACATAAACGAACGGAGGCTGTTCGTGTTCGTTTAATTTGTTAAGGATTTTGGGATATTCGTGTTCGTGTTCGTTTGTTAAGGTTTTTGAAAAGCCTGTTCGTGTTCGTTTGTTAAGCGTTCGTTAGTGTTCGTTAACGTTCGCGTACACGTTCATGAACGTGTTCGTTAACATTAACAAACACGTTCACGAACATGTTCATTTACGTTCATGAACACATTCGTGAACATTTAATAACCAAACACCTGCACATGTTCATGAACACAATTTGTTCGTGAATAATAAATAATCTACGTTCATGAACAATTTATATGTTTGTAAACATGTTTGCAAACATTATTTAACGAACATTAAATGAGCTTGTTCGCGAACATTACTAAACGAACACAAACGAGGTTGTTCACGAACACTACTAAATGAACACAAACGAGATTGTTCGCGAACACTTAGCAAACGAGCTTACCACTGTTCAGACTCTGTTCGTTTATTAACCGAGCTCTAAATTTTGTTTGTTAATGTTCGTTTACCTTAACAAACGAACATAAATGAACGCTTACGGAGCTCGAACACGAGTAGTTTGTCGAAAGCTCTGTTCGCTAACACCCTAAGCACTACAACTGGGATATTCACGTTTTTCGATCACTCAAAAGTGGTAAAAATACATTGAAATTGGTTGGAAACACCGAGCAGACTAAAAATTTTGGTGAGAGTAATCATCCGAATGGTTTTACGGTTTTCCAACCACCGGTCATCAAAAAGTTGTATATTCAAACATTAACACCATCTTACGTACGTCTTAGTTTTCAAAGAATAAATTACAAAGTTCATGCTATATGTTACAATTTTTTTTAAAAAAAAAAAAAAAAAACCAAAGCAACTTATAATAGGAAAAAATTATCATACCAAAAATAATACTTTATGTACCCAATTTTAGTACAATAAGGGGAATGGGTGGTGAATAGACTTACAGAGAATTAACCAAATTAAAGCTGTCCTCACTATCCCTACTGTAGATCCGCCCCTGGTTAGGATGTTGCTAGAGTTTATTGTCGCTACGATTGTTTTGATTGGTGCAGTGCTTGGATAATATTTTATGGAGTATATTATTTTAAATAAATGTTAACATATGATATTTATTATAATTAATTAGTTTTTCACGTGCATTGTGCAAATGAGATAATGCCCAATGTTTATTTTTAAATAAGTACTTCAAAGTATATCAATGCAAGATTATATAGGAGATGTTCAAGCATAAGTAATTGAATGTTAAATTTGTTTATTTAAATCGGTGATTCAAAGTATATGAATGCAAGATAATATAAGAAAGATTGGTTATAATTGTCATTAAAATAAATGTTTGCATGCAACTTTGTAATAACACTAGTCTAAATATTAGTCTAAAAAAGATAGTCTAAATAAAATCTTACTTTTGGTTTGAATTTCTCTAAGTCTTTTTAATTCTCTTTTAGATAGCATTGTCATTGTCTTCATCTTCCGTACTTGTGCTCTTCTTTTTTATTGGTAATGTGTCATGTGCAATTGTGTAACTGGTGGTAGCATAGAGAGTATCCGCCATGCAATGAGATTATGGTGTAGATATAACTTCCTACAATAGTTGCGAAGAACCCTTTACAAGGGGATTAGTTTAAAAAAAAAAAAAAAAAACCATTCAGCATCCTTCGCTCCTATTTCCGTGTGTTTATTGTGAACAAATGTAGGGTTTTAGTGTTACTCGAATACCATATATAACATATAAGGGATCCTAGGTGATATAGGCATAAAAGTATAAGGGGTCCAATTGAAGTTGTGTCCTTTATCTCCTAGACCAATGATGCCATGCAATGAAAGCTATATCAATTCGTACATATTGGTTATGGCTTTGTTTCTCCATTTTGTTTTAGATGTTCAATGTATCTCAATTTCGTTTGCTGTACAAGGTCCAATCACAATCCTACACCAGTCGTTCATCCATGTTACTGTCACGTCTATTGTGTTGGGTGTTGATTTTGAGGAACGAGCCCAGCATTTTATAATAAAAATGTGGTAACCTAATTGTTAAATATTTATAATAAAAATAGTTTGACTTATAATTGGTATCAGAGCAAGTCGGTGGGTAAGTACTTGATCCTACCTTATATTGCATGAAAAAAATTGTTTGGTGAACGTTGATGGATTTGTTGGACTTTTAAAATTATTTGTGAACAAATTAACGATAGATTATGTGTAATTATAGGCAGAAAATGTAAATATGTCAGTGTGATAAATGACTAGACTTTTGCTCATTGACTCAATCCTTGGTCTCTTCTAATAAATTAAATTTCACCTCAGTGACAATAATGTGAATATGTCTGTCAGGGCCGATTTTTTTTTATTTGCGTGGCCCTGTGCTGGTAAATAAGTGAGGCCCTAATAAACTGCGAATTGAAGAAAAGTGATTCGTGTGAATATTACGAAGTAGAATTTTTTTTTAAATAATACGTAATAGAATTTAGATCAGTCATGAAAACCTAATTTTGAGCCAATATAATCACAAATACATATACTAATTATTGGACCAGGGCTGGACTAGGGCCCCCAAAATTTTGGGGCCCTGTGTTGTTGCCCATCTTGCACGCCCTAAAATCCGGCCCTGATGTCTGAAAATATTTAAACCATGTTCATCATGTAATAAGTTGTGATAATGATACAACAATGAGACAATAGGTTTCGTACGTAGTTTTACTTGTCTGGAAATGTTCAATGAACTCTCACCATCTGCTATAGCATATGCACGCATTATTCCAGAGTTTCATGATAGGTATTTAAGCACACAAAATTAAAATTAAAATAAAAAATCATCTTAAAAAATTAGTTTGATAAGTATGAATCTATTAAATTTAGGGTTACACTTGTGTGAGACCTTCTCACGGGTCTCAATCTGTGACTTTCTTTGAGGGAAGGTCACAAGATTGAACCTCGGTTGTAGGGTATTGACTCTTTGGACTGCAACGGATAGATAAAGTATAAAACAAATACTACCTTATAATAGAGTTAATAGTAAAAAAAAAATATTAGTTTATTTCATGAAAGATTTGTATTTTGTTGTTCAAACTAGTTATCTTGTTTTAGTTAAATGAGTATCTTAATTCGGCTTAATTATATATATCAATATTTAGTTTTGGCATATTGATGGAAGAAAGAAAAAGAAACTCAAACCAACAATTATATATATCTAATTATAAGAGTTAATTTCATTTTTGGTCATAGACTTATATGTGGCAGTCGACTTTAATTCCTTTTTTTATCAGCACATCAACTTTTAGTCCTAGTATTATTGTGGTATGACAATTGTTTGTCCTTTATCAACAAAACAGATTAAATATCGTTAAATACAAGGGTATTTCAGTCTTCAATTATGGATTTTTTCAAAAAAAAAAAACATAAAAAATATAGTGGTTCAACCTACTTTGTATATATATATATAAAGATTGAAATGTTTTTGTATTTAACGACATTTCAACTATTTTGTTGATGGAGAACTAAAAATGATCATGACACAATAATACTACGACCAAATAAATATATTCTAATAGAAAAGAATTAAAAGTGAACTGTCATATATAAATCTAGGAACAAAAATGAAATTAACTCTATTTATAATGTCTAATTCTAAAAATAATTCAATTATCCTTACTTTGAACCTGTTTTTATATATCTACAATACTTTTTTTTTAAAATAAGAGTTTAATTTAAAATTTTCAATTGTATCAAATAGACATTTCAATACAATTTTTTTTAAATTGTTATTTTTTTATTTTTTAAATAATTTGTGCGTGATGAAATGAATAAAACTGGGTTAGGTTTGATTTTTTTTTTTGGGTATTAGAAATTATAATTATTATAAAATACAAATATATGATACTAATTTGTCAAATTTTAAAAATCTAAATATAATAATTATTCATAATTTGATATAATTGTACATCACAAGATACAAAAGTTTGATATTAAATTGTTAAAATTTAAATGTTTGGATAAAATTATACTTGGTAAATAATGATTATTTTTTGAACTTTAATTTGAAGTAATGATTGTTTGTTGCTGGGGAGTCAATGTATGTATTGATATATACAACTGGAGTATGTACTTTGACAAGCTAGGCAAAGGTCAGTTTTGTGGACGTTATTACGTTAATAATAATGTATGAGCAATGTTCAACTTACGGAAAACAAGCCATGTATTAATTGTCAATGTGAACAAAAGTACATTTTGTCTCCATTATTGGATCCCATGCAGTTTAGATTTGACTTACTTTATGCATGTTCTCCAATTATAAATGAGGTTTGGTGATTTTCATATACATTCTGCCATAGTGGTTTGGCCACCGTTGTTAGTTTTGTCACTATATACTACTTACAAAAGAAACACGCACAATATGTTGCCCAAGGTGAAGCCCCGATATCCCGGTCTCATAAGATGGTGAAGAGGTAAATCATAATGGAGGATCAGTGCTTGGTGTTCACTCCACATTGGGTGTATGTAACTCGACATTGCGCCAGGGCAGTCAGAGCTCGACCAATTTCTACAATGTGCTGATAACGTTGTTCAAAGAAACCATTGTGTTCTGGTGTATGAGGTGGGGTAGTGTAATGAGATATGCCACTTTGCAACAAATGAAATCTTGAATACAAGACTTACCATACTAAAATTTTGGGGGTACTGAATTCTAATTTGAAATTATATTTTGGCATCATCAAAATCTAATTACACTTATTCCTAATAAAGTGATTAAACAGTTCAATTTTACACTATGACAATTTCATAATTTTTTGCACGAATAAATACACATTTTACAACAAAACTGTGTAAGTGTAAATTTCACATTTTCACAAAAAAAAAAAAAAAATCCTTTTTGCATATTATCTTCCCCTTATATATATAGACACACATGTTATAAGCCATGCAAAAGACATTGGATAATAGAATAAAGACTAGTCCGTATCTTAATTCTTCTAATTAAAGAGCTGTCATTTGTTTGAAAAATAAATTTAAAAAATTTTCACATTTTTATTTGATACCTTCTTAAATTAATAACGTACCAAATTCCTGTATATTTTGGGTAGTAATAGCACTAGCACTTTATTCAGATTCTTATTCCATTTGCCTTTACCATCCAAGTCAACTTATTTATTTCCTAGTTTATGTTGGGATGGCGTATAGTTGTGCAGTATACTAGCAACATGTTATTGTACAATCAAGCAACAAAAAATAGTTAGCTTATCATTAAGGCCCGATTTAGTAATATAGTTAGCTTATCAGTCAATTTTGATTTATTTGGCAACTATTAACTGTTTGACTTGGTTAAACAATCAATATGAATATTTGATTAATTAGCTTTTTGTAATAACTTATTGTTTCAAAATACTAAAATTCAAAAAGCTCGATCAGTTTTTTGAGAAAATCATTTTGCATGCAATAAGCTATCAACTAATAGCTAATTAATTTACCAAACAATTTTCTACAATTAACTAATGTTATCAACTAGTAAAACTCACTAACCCAATCAGCTATATTTACCAAACACTCCTAAGTAAAACTTAAAAAGAAAAAAAAAAAAGACCTAAGTTACAATATTAAAATAACAGTTAATTAATGGTAGAAGTTGCAAGAAATAAAGATAACTAAAAAAAAAAAACGAAAAACAAACAAACAAAAATTACGTTGGAGCCTAAATACCCATGATTGTTATAATTAATCATGTCCCAAAGGTGGTTGACTGAAGCATTTGAGTCCATGAGTACATTTATGTTTGATGAAGTGTTAAAAAAATTAGATAAAAAATTTGAAGTGTGAAGTGTGAAAAGAAAAAAATTAGATAAGAAATTCTAAGTATAAATTACAAAGTTTTCTTAAATAAAGCCAAATTCAAGACAAAAAAAATATGTGAGTAGGTACATGTATGTTTGACAAAGTGTGAAAAAAAAATTAAACCGAGATCGATATGAAACTTTAATGTGAAAATTATTTAAAAAATATATATTAAGTGAAGGCAAATTCAACTATATTATTGCTGGTCGGTGTTGAAACAAATAAATACAAAAGTACATGTAATACCAAAGATGTAGAGTGATCTTGTTTAGTCTTAGGGGAAATGTTTCCCATGTGTTCTTGTTGAAACAGGAATTATATGGAGTTGACATGCTCTCTATCCAGGAAAGAGAGAGAGAGAGAGATTAATTGTGTAAAATCTGTAGGGAGTAGCTTAGCTAGCTTGAGATTGGTTGAAAAGAATTGAAGTGTGGACATGTCCTTTCTGGTTGAGGAAATTTGGCATTTTATATTGATGGAAGGGTATTGGAAACTATTGTTGGTGTAGATTTGTAGCTAAAAGATAAAGACGTATACCTAATATATATATCATGAAGTCTTTAAATATCTTCTAAGACTATATGATGATTAAAATGGTACATAACATACATGTTTAAATGAAGTCTATAACTTTTATAAATATCATCGGAAAAAAAAAAAAAAAAAAAGAGATCAAACTTTTAAAGTATTACCTTCAGAGTGTATGTTTCTGTGGCTAGTATTCGAGCGTATGCACTGGATAGATCATATTTTTAGGTTTTTCAAACTTATGACTTTAAATACAAGAATCATGTTCCACTCACTTGATCATCTATTTTGAGGCGAGACATGCATTCAACCTCATTCTTTTTTTTTTTGGTGAGAATTCAACCTCATTCTTGAATCAGTATAATAATGAGAATATAAAAGTGCAGCATTCAACCTCATTCTTGAATCAGTATAATAATGAGAATATAAAAGTAAAGCTGAAGGGTTTGTTTAGAAAACCCTAATAAAATGAGAATTAGAAAACACATTTTTCACAACTGAAGAGTGGTTAATGCTAAAGTGTCCTTTCCCACTCTCCCAGTCCTTATAAAATCAGACAAGGCCACCTGAGATTTTCTTGAGACCCCCACAAGGTTTATTTATTTATTTTTTTAATATATGTTCTGAATTTCTGATCGATCTGCATATATATCCATCCAGTCTTCAATCTCCACATACATTTTCTCTTCCATCACTTTCTTTGAACGAAGCCTCGCTCTCAGTTTTAGAATCCCAAAGCTCAAAAAGCATACAAAAAATTATATATCAGATCAGAACAAGAAATAATAATGACAGCTTTTTGTTAGTACCAATTATATTAGAGGTTCACAACTCACAAATAATTAATCCCTCTATCTATCTGTTCTTCAATTCATCAATATAATTCTACCTAGCTAGCTAGTTTCCCCCTCCCTCCCTAGCTTCATTAAGATGTCTGACTGCTTTTTTGAGGGCCCAAACACTAGTTTTTCTGAGTTTTGTGAACTTCAATCCCTCCAAGACCTAATAAGTAACAGTCAAAGTCACCCCTCTCCCTCTCCCTCTGTGACCAACACAAGTAGCTCTTCTTCTTCTTTCAATAAGCATAGCCTTGTGGGTGAGGAGATGATGCAGCCCACTCCAATGGAGAAGAAAAGGAAATCCAGGAAAGCCTCTCAATCTAAGGTAACATATAGACACTCTACTTATGGAGACATTCATCTTCAATTCTTGCTTTAATTTGCTTAATTGCTCACTTCTTTTCCCAGGAAATTCAATTCATTCTACTATATATTGCACTACCAATAATATCAAATAATGTACTAATTACAATATGAATTTCTAGTCTCAACTAAAAGTTTAAGCAATACGACGTAGACATTATTTTATTTTTTTTATTGTAGTGTAACGCAAGTCATGTTTGCATGATATCAAATTGAAGGATGTGTTTATTTTTAACTAAAAATTTAAGCTGATAACAGTCGATTATCTTAATCCTTTATCTAAGTAGAATTGAGATTTTAAATTTGACTTTCGTATACGTTATATATATGGATAGTGTTGCTTTATTCACAAATAATATTTTATTTGAAATATTGAAACTAACATTATAGTGGTGAATGAATACTGTACTATTCACATTTGTTAATAAGCATAACTTAGTGACTATTATCATTTACTGCATCTTTCCCATTTTACATGTCTTGTTTACTATTCATTGATCAAACAAATTCTTTAATTTCTTCTTTGTTGATTTTCTTGATGAGTTATTTTAAATTTAATTTTTTTAATGTTTAATAGTACTTTTAATGTAGTTTCTAAATATATAAATTTGATATACTAGTAATAAACTTTATATTATAAAAAATTGAATTAAAAATAACTTCAGTCAACCTTCGTTAATCGAACCAAACATATAAAATGGGATGGAGAGAGTATCAGTTATTGAGGGCATGCACAATTAGTGGGTAGACTAGATACATAACTAAATTCATGGAAATTGTCTGATCTAAATTAAAGTTAAACCCCTCAATAACCATGAAAATTATATATTGTTGCTTCCCATGAAATGATCATACATCTAGTTATATATACTGAAGTGAAAATATGATTACTTTTTTTTTTTTTTTAATTTTGTAGAGTGTGAAAGAAAGTGATAAAGGAAAGAGGAAGAGGGAAAGGATGAATAATAATGGTGATGAGGATAAGGAATTAGAACCAATATTATTATCAGAGAAGATGAAGGAGGAGAAGAAGATTAAGGGTGTTGATGAGGAGGCCCCTGTGGGTGTGGGCTACATCCATGTGAGGGCAAGGAGGGGCCAGGCAACAGACAGTCACAGTCTTGCTGAAAGGGTACCATCCATTATATTAATTATATTTTTACTGCATAACATATCAACTACTATACATATTTTATTGTAATGTCCTATATATGTATGTATGTTTCCCTAAAATGATTCAAAATTCTTTATACATATCTGTTAATTAGGTGAGGAGGGAGAAAATCAGTGAAAGGATGAAGGTACTGCAAGGTCTTGTTCCAGGCTGTGATAAGGTGAAGCTACTGATGATATGATACAGTTCAACTAACAAATTATATATTATATTCTTCAATGTATTTCTTTCTTTATGTTTTATATGTGCCAATATGTGTAATCCCCACAGATAGTAATATTGTAAAAGTGCCCGCATGGGCAGTTCAACTGATAAATTTGTCACAAGAAACAAGGATCAAGTCTCACCAGCAGGAACAACCTCTCAAAATGAGGGGAGCTCCTTGTGGACAGTAAGCAAAAGTCTAGCCTTTTGTTGACTAGTTGAGTTACCATGGTTTACCCCTCCAAACTGTCAGGCCGGGGTGTAATATTGTAATCCCCACAAATAGTAATATTGCAAAAGTGCTTGCATGGGTAGAAACCAAGAATCGAGTCTCACTAATGACAGTGTGAGAGTAACCTCTCAAAATGAGGGGGCTCCTTGTGTGCAGTAAGCAAAAATTTAGTCTGCATATCACGAATTGTCGGGTCGGGATGGACGATTCCACCTTTTTGTCATATTACGGTAAAACTAAATTTGCTTTTAAAAAAAAAAAATATTCTGAAAAATTAATGTGGTCTGATATGATGCCATTCTACAGGTAACCGGAAAGGCCCTCATCTTGGATGAAATTATCAACTATGTCCAGTCCTTGCAAAATCAAGTTGAGGTAATCATTATTATTTATAGTCCATCCAGAATCCATGGAAACGATGTTGGGTACTTTGGTGCATCATATATTTAACATTAAATGAGCTTCCATGTTTTGTTTTGTTTTAAAAAGATAAATCCATGCAATGATTACAACAATTTATTACACACCAATCAATTACATGTTTAATAATGATTTTTTTCCAATAAAATAAATATTTAGGTTTCTTCAAGCTAAGGGTTCATTTTGTACCAAGTATAATCAAGCATGCATGTTGTGCTTATTTTACCAGTACTATAAAAAAAAATCGGACTGAGTGTTAACAATACCCCATATTATTAACTATAAATAATAAAAATAAAATACATCACCTTATTAGAACTTTGTATTCTAATTACACTAATGACTAGGAGTTAGGACTCTTTGTATCCTTATAAATACATGTGTATCTTGTAAATTGAATTGTTCAATAATAAAATTCTTCACAAAATTCATGTTCCCATTGGGTATGTATTAGTAGCTAGACCTCACGATCCATGGTTGCCAACCCTACTGCCGCCACCTCCACCATGGAAGCCGCGGTGGTGGTGGCAGTGAGCCGCCAATATCGCCGCCAATCAACCTATGACTCTACATCTTCCTTTCGCACCATCTCAGATATTTTCTCCCCATCTCCAACCTTGATAAATACCCTACAAACCTCATAAAGTTGTTCATATATAGATTGAGTCTCTAACCTCATGCCAAAATGCAGGCAAACATATATTCTTCGATTCACTAATTTATTTTGTCTGTTTTTTTTAACAGTTTCTGTCCATGAAGCTTGCTTCTGAGAATCCCATGTTCTATGATGGTGGATTGGACATTTTGCATGCTCCAGCTCCTGCGGTACGGTTGGACTTAACCTTAACCATGTACAATTACAATAGTATAATATCCAAACATCTTTCTACAATTAATTAGCTAATACTATCAACTAGTGCACTAACTCAATCAGATAACAGCTATTTACCAAACACCTCGTAGTTGAATTTTGCATGGATTTCTACTTCACTTTAATTTGTCAATTAATTATGTTATGTATGGTTTGCAGGGCATAAATATGGAGCAGGGGGAGCAGGAGCAATGGAACCCTACCATGAGGAGCAGCACAGAAATAGGTGCAGTGTTGTCTGAGACAAAAAGTGACTTGACATTAATGCCGACAACTATAGCCAATTGTGACTATCAATTCCAATTCATTGCTACTCCAACTTCACTTCACTATCAACACCCCCATTTCCTAAACCCTATCCCTATCAATCAGGTATCTTATATCTATACCATGCCTTTCACTCTCATCTCATATACTTTCTCGTCCATAAGTTATATGGTAACTGTAAAATTCGTCCCTAAATGATAATCAAAAGCGTAAATTTTTTAAATATAAAAATCATTCATTTAATATACAAAAAAAAAAAAAATCGTTTTAGTTTAGTTATTATTATTGTAATAATTAACTATCATATCATGATAATTCCGAGTGTAATGCACTTTCTTTTAGCATTTTACTAATATTAATATGATAAAAATACATGGTTTTCAGGGCAATGGACAGCTCTTATGGGATATGGGAGAGCAAAGACCAAAAATTCATTAATCAAAAGTAGTGTATATCAAGAATGTTTGTATGTTAGAGACAGTAATGACTATGACTGTAATCACTGTATGGTAGAATATGTCCTTTGAAATCTACGTAGAAATAAGAGAAAATTAAATAATCTAGCACTTTACTCTTCTTCTTCTTCTTCTTTTTTTCCCCTTTTATCTAGGACTCCTAGAAGTAATTATTATATATAGGGTTGTACGAACAGCAGTTAATTTCCGTTATTACAGTTGTGTTTTTACCGTTACGGTATTTCTAGTCGCTGCATGCAGTACGTTGAGGTGGACTATTCTTTTACTTTTAAAGGTATATCTGTTGGAATCTTTTTCTGCGGATGTTTTGTTTGGGAATACATTATATGGTGAAGGTGAATTTCCGACCGATTAATTGGATTTACAAAACGCGTTAATCATTAACTAAATTGAAATTCTTATTTTCGAATGCATTGTAACTATTTCACGAATGCACTACAATTACTCCAGGCATGCTTGCAGGACGAACATAGAACTTTGACGGAATTGGAACATGGATAACTTATTGTGAATTTGTGGTGCATTTGTGGAGTACTTGTGTTGCATTCATTCAGTTCGCATGTTATCAACACTTAAGGAAGGGTCTCATGTGATATGAACATGCAATAAGTTAATATCAATAAAATACTCAAGTAATTTTTTTTTTTTCATTTTGAACTTATTGACATCAATATGCTAAGTCAAAAAATTGTTTACAAAATGCTCATATTATTTGTTTGACTAGTCAAACAAATAAAGTTAGTCAAGGTAGACTTTGACTTATAAGTCATTTTTCAAACACCCAAAATAATTTTTTTTTTTTAAGAAAAAACTTAATTATTAGGGATAGCATAGTGTATAGAATCCAATTGGATGTTGTTTATGTAGGAGACATTCCATGTGTTGTTTCATCTTTAACCAATCTAATATCCAACTATGTTTGACCCACAAGTAGCTAGAAATGGGTTCAAAAATTATGATAGCATCCCTCGATCTCTATCATTCTAAATGTATTGTTTCTAATACCTTTAAGAAATTGTTTATGGTCAATGTGATAGTGGAGAGTTCAGTGCAATTGGACCAGTATTAGGTAGGGTAGGAACAATTGTGGGTAATGGCAGTTTATTGATTGGGGGAGGCACATATATAGCATTTGTTGTGTAGCTTATTGATCAAGAACAAGAAAACGTTCTTTATGGATGAAGGTGTGCAAAGTATGCAAGAACGGGGAACATGTATCGTGGGTTGAGGCGTGTAGGAAAAGTTATACATACTAGATTACTATCTATAAATACAAGCAAAGGCAATGAGTAAAAATTAACATGGTTGGTGTGGTGGTTTATCACCTTGTCCCTTAAGATTTTTAAGCATGAGGTTGGGGATTCGACGACGATATCTGATCCCAGACATTTTTAAACAAAAAATCCACCCAGTGTTGGGTCTGTCATTTATAATTTTTTTTAAAAAAAAAAAACCATCAATAGTAAATATATAAAAAAAGTTACATTTACAATATTCTTATTAGCATTTTAAATTTTTAATTAAACGTTAATGCATTAAGATAGTATGTATTAGAAGCGGCGGTTAGGGTTTAGATCATGTGTTACTATCATCAAATATTTTCATGTGTATGGTCTATCAAAATATATTTTTGTCAACATATAAAGTACATACATGTTGAGAATAAATTAACATAATAATAAAATAATGTGTACATCTTTATTAACAATTTTAATTTTTATTTGAGGTAGAATATAACTATATTTTGAAAAATACAGAATAGCACATTTAGAATAAAAAACTTTAGGATGAGAATTGAATAAAACAAAAGATTAATATGTTTTATGTTGATAAACTATATGTTAATTAACAGGGGTTGATCCAGAGGGGGCAATGGGGACAGTCGCCCTCCTCCCCCACCCACACCCTCACTGTATATGTGCGTATGTATTTTTGCATATATATAGTATATATATGCTTTAATAGAAATATATACGGAGTTTCTTTCACATCGGCCAAAATTTAGTCAAGACACCTCATAGGATGACAAAAATCATGCTGAATTATACAAATATATTCAGATTATGATATTTAATACTCCCTTTAATTCGTAGTTTGTAGCTCCACACAAACAATGGGGCAATTTAACCTTACTACATTTTAAAACTCAAGAAAATAAGATCTCATAGGAAGAGATGAGGATAATGAATATTATTACAATTCAAGCAGCAGCTGCTACTGCTGCATTTAAGAAACAACAAAATTACTGTAACTTAGGAAATTTCTGTATAGTACAAGCTCACCATCACACTCCTATTTTATTGATGAAGGCTACAAAAAAATAAATATCAGACCACCGAATGAAGTTGATCAATGCCTCAACTCAAACAAGATTTATGGAAAACGAAACATAAGGATGAGCATCTGTATCGCCTCCAAAAACACCCACTGCTCCTTCGTCCTCAGTTTTCCAGTAGGTACTGCAGTTAAATAACAAAGATCAAGGTTACGTGTGTTATGGTCAAAGTATTATACTCGAAACAGAAATACAAATTCTTTCATTTGAAAGAGCCACAGTTTATCATGCTAGAATTTCTCTGGGGGGATGGACTCGCACAGTCAAATGTATGCTGCATAAGAGGTGGTATAGCTAGAAGGTTATACTCCTTCCGTCACATTTTATATGTCTAGTTTAGTTAACGAGGCTTGACTGAAGTTATTTTTAATTCAAATTTTCATAATATTAAAGTTTAGTATTAGTATATAAAATTTATATATTTAGAAACTACATTAAAAGTACTTTTAAACATTACAAAATTAAAGTTAATTTGACCATATGGTAAACAGGACAGGTAAAATGGGACAGAGAGAATACTTAACAAAAGGTCTTTCTTTGCCATATTAAATGGGTGTGAAATGCAGTGTGCCACCCCAGATTAGCTGTGGTTGGTGACAAGCACCTAACCAGGTAAACTCACTAATATCCATCCATACATTAGAAGTAATGCTTTAAAAATCTTGTGGAAAGTAAAAGAAAGTAGGAAAAGCATTATTTACCTGTTTGAGCTGTCACAAAGTGATTCAAGAATAGAACGCACTTTTTTCTCACTCTTAACTGATGGTGCCAAGACAACAGACTGAAATGAAATTTTGAATATGCATGTAAGGCAAACCTCATACAATAGTGCGTGTAATAGTATAGCAGCATTAACGGGAAAATAGGATAGTTGAGATTATCACCAAAAACGATGGCGGCAAGCCATATCTCAAAATGCTCTCAGCAAATACACGTACAGCAGTAAAGTGCATCCAGGAGCTGAAAACCTACAGGAACCACAGCCAATTTTGATAAAAATGCTGAACCAGAGGTTAGATTTCTGAGTTACAAAGCCCACAAGTACCGCCAATATAACAAGGAACCTATAACTAACAAAATATTATTCAAGAACCTGTCCATCAACAGCCACAATTGGGAAAAAGTAAGTCAACCTGCACACTATGGCCACTCCCTCTACCCTTCCCTCTCAAATCAACTTTCAAGTCAATCTCAATTCAACATCCACACCAGAATATGCAATTGAAAGCGAAACCTTGTTCGATGATTTAATTGTTAATGTTATTAAATAGAGGATTCAAGCTCTGGCAGGTGGCTGGAGAGGCAGAAGCAATATGTGCATAACAATAATAAAAGAAGAAAATTTTGTATTGATATTTGATGTTGCTTAAGGATTACAAAACACTCCTACTTATAAGTAGTTTCCCTAGCACTAATATGAGACAACGCATCTCTCTTAAAAGTTAAAATTGTGGTTGACCAACAAAATAGGAGCTGATCAAATCTTGCCTTCATTTAAGCTACTTTGAATTTTACAGCCATGAAGTAGTAGTGAGTTATTAAGAATATCATAAGAAACTTCCCAAGCCCGATTACAAGTCCCCCCCCCCCCCCC
>NC_044916.1:6682648-6692240 GCF_003576645.1 Ipomoea triloba
CCCCCCCCCCCCCAATCATTTCCTTTAGAGTTTAGACCAAATTAAAAATGCTGATTTATATGATATTTAGAAAGAATCCTGCTTAATAATTTTGAATTCTTATGAAGATAGGTACCTCTCCATAACTGGTATAACACCATTGCAAAAGGGAGCTTTTGAATGTTTCTTGGTCTTGCATCAGTCTTTCCAGCTCCTGCTTCCGACTTTCTTGTGTTTCAGGATTATACTCAAAATCACGAATCTAAATGACAGACACAATTATACATCCCATGAAAAGTTGCCTTTACTAATAAATAATTTCCCTATAAAATGTAACTTCTCCATAATTGCCGATAAATACAGGAAAAGATTGTGAATGTAATAGCAATGGATATGAAATACTAGCAAAAGAAAAATAAAATCTGCAAATGGAAAGCTTACTTGGAAGCCTCTTTCACGCGCCTTATTCCTGAAATTATCAGCATCACGGCTGAATAGTGTTACAGTATAAAGAGAATATTCATTGTCCTCATACAGCTTCTTGGAGGATCTGGGAACCTAAAACAATTAGTTCAATGAAAAGGTAGCACTTGTAGGATGAAGTATACAATTATTAGAAATAAAGAGGGGGAAGGGGGCTCTTAATTGTTCTACAGAGTATAAAATAAGAAGCAATATTCAGTTAATGGAGATAGCCAAAAAAATAATAATAATAATAATAATAATAATAATGCAGGTGTGTTGGCAAATTGTGTTCAGGATAGGTCATGAGTGTCTTACAACATAGGTAGTGAGCGTCTCATAACTAGCTAGCCAGTCTCTCTGTGAAAATTTGGAAACAACAGCAAGCAGAGTAGTTAAGTGTTCTGACACAATAAGATCTTCAGGCTTCACCAAATTGGACAGATCACGTACAGCTAAGCTGGGAGGAAGGAAAAACTTAATTTAATTAAATTGCCAACAGGTTATATATAGCAAACTTTATATGCAAAATATAAAACAAAAAACTTAACTAACCACAGCCCAACACTATCCAACCACTTTAAAACTTTTTTTTAATTAAATAAATAAGGTGTTTGGAGCAAACATTGCACCTCCAAGATATTCTGCCAACAGAAACACTCCTTGTCAAATGTAGAACTGCACTGATTTTCCATTCTAGTATCAAAAAGTCCTTGTTTCACATTCTAAATCTAGAATACCCTATCTGCAGACTTTAAATGTCCTTTAATTTGTCTTAGCATCCATCCAGGATTCCAGGACATGTCAATTGACTTTTGAGGAAAGTAGGGTAGTTTTTATGAACAATATCAACACTGGGCAATTGATTTCACAGATTTATCCAAGAAGCTTCTGAAGAAAATGGGCTGATTTCTTGATAAATTTAGTCTTATTTGGCAAAATGTAGGACAATTACAAACAGTGGTCAGCATTGTATATACACTCGAACAGTATGGCTACTCACCAAGAAAGCAAAGAAGTTCCTAAGTATTATGAAAGAAGAAATCACCAAATTAACATAGATGTTGGTAGCAATGATGTACCTTCCCGCCTGCTTACGGTTTATGGCATTAAGTTGGCTACGCACGTTGTTGTACTCAGCAACCCGAACCTTTCATCATTGCAAAAAAGAAGTTATGCATCCCTAGGGGAGGTTACAATAAAATTCCAACCACATGCTTTTAAGAGTCTGTTTATGCTTCGTATGTAGTAATTTGAAAGGAAAGGAGTAAATATGCTTCCAGCTTAGTAGCCATAATATCACATAAATACACACAACAGTGACTTGAAACCCAAAAAAAAAAAAAAAAAAGTTTGAGAAAGATGAAGTTATATGAAATATCAAATATTACTAGGAAACAGAATGTTGGCAAACACTATCCTTTTCACATCTTGGATTGTGCAAAGTTTTAATTCATAAAAATCACATTGTTGTACGCACAAATATTTTACTTATGAAAAAACACAAGTATAACAATTCCAAGAAAGTTCTTAAAACAATACAATGATTTTTTTTTGGATCGCTTTTTTCAACCAAACAGAAAAGTATTGCAAAGAGAGCAGTTAGCTGCCATAGTTACAATTTGAGGGGTTAATATCTGAATAATGAATTATTTTTCTAATAAATACCAAATGGAATCGTCAATTGTGAGATAGAGCATACTATGATGCTTTGAGTATCATCATAAGAAAAGGTTAACAGTTTACTCAGATAACCTACATGAACTAGGACCAAACCAAGAAAAGTTTTCCTTTGCTTGGAGCACTACTCATCTGCTCCTAACCTTACAGATAAAAATTTTATGCAATCCAAGTAATCTAAGTATCTAATACTAATGCATAACCATGTGACCTATATTCACATCTGAAGTTCTATAGATACAATCAAGTAAAATCCTTATAAAGTTTCGTATGACTACTCTGCCTATATTGATGACCCAAATAGCATCATGAACTACTCAGAAATGGTAGGTTGTAGCCTTGTAGGCATAAGTCTCCTAGTACTGACACACGATGGCTGCTCATACATATTATTAGTCCTTTAAATTCTTAATGAAATCAAGAAGTTAGAGAGGCCTACCTTAAGATCATCCTCAATCTTAGCAACTTGGGTGTGAACACCATCAACTGTCTCCCTGAGAGGGGACATTGTTGGATATTTGGCCTCATCCCACACAAATCTACAACACGGATGAGAATGTTTAGACAACATAAGAGAGGCAAACTTGCATACATAGAAACCGTTAAAAATTGTAATTACCTGGTGAGATAAGAGTCCACTGGAACCCCATCCACTGTAAGGGAACTACTGAGCACACCAGAAGCCCTCTCCAACTCCTCGATCTGGCGTCGTATTTTCGAACAAACCCCTTCAATGAAGCTGTTGGACTGCAAAAGTCTCAGATTGTGAAAAACAATATAGCGAATCATTATAGGTATTTGAAAATCGTAACTAAAATTTATAAGAAATGAAATTTGCTTCACCTTGACAAGATCATCGCTGAGCGCAAGAAGCGAATCCAAAGTTCCAATACGGAGATTCGGAATGTTGAACTGCGAGATTCAACGGGGGAAATCATAGCGTGATCCACAAAATGAATCAGCACTTTGTACACAGATCTCAGGAGAAAATGAGAAGCGTAGGGTTTGTGCATAGAAGATAGGGAGAGAGAAGCGTACTCTGTAGAGAGGAGTGTCGAAAGAGTGTTTGGAGATGGAGTCCTGAAGGCTATTCCAGAGAGAAGTGGCGGAAGAGGTTTGCTGGACGGGAAGAGCAACCACCCAGTACCGAGACGCCATTGGAATCGGATCTCTTATTCTGATCTTCTTCGTGCTTTACTGCAAGCAACAATTCGATTTCGATTTCGATTGCAGGAAATAGAAATGGATCAAAGCAGTCCGACACCTCTCTGATCACTCTCTCTGTATTTTCGTTTTTACCCAATACAATGACTTTACAAATGTCCTTACTAAGTTATAACGTCATTTTAAAATGTGATAGGTTATAATAACTTATAATAAAATGTATTGTGTTTTGAGTTTTGACAAAAACATATAAAGGGTAAGTATATTTTTACAAAGTAAATACATCTACGTTATTGTAAATCACAAAATTATATGTGTTATTTATTAGGCAATTAACAATGTTGCTATAGTATGGTCAATTCAAATACTGTCTACCCTGTGACTCTCTCTCCAGGGTTTTCTTCCTAGAGAGTTTCTCCCTAGTTTTTCTAGGGTTTTTTGTTTCTTGTCCTTGTCGTTTTTGTCTGAACACTTTTTGCTTTGGCTTACTTTTGTTTTCTCTTCACCGTTTATCTGTTGCGATGGATCCTACTGATATCATTGACAGATGTTCAGAATTGACTCTGGAAGAGGAGGAAATTGGTGGTCTTGAGGCACCCGATCCACACGTGATAGCTAATGTGGTCGCTCACTGGGATGTTGTCGGCCGATTTTTAACAGATCGCACGATCAAGTTTGATCACATGCAGCAGGTTCTTGCTTCGGTGTGGCGCCCTATGATGGGGATGTGTGTACTCCCTCTTGAAGACAATCTGTTCTTGTTCCAGTTCCCGCACCCTAAAGATATGCGTCGAGTTATTGACGACGGGCCTTGGTCGTTTGAGAACAATATGCTCGTGTGTAAAGAGGTCCCGGAGGGTACTCGACCAGAGGATGTAGTGTTGGATGTGTGTACTCCCTCTTGAGGACAATCTGTTCTTGTTCCAGTTCCCGCACCCTAAAGATATGCGTCGAGTTATTGACGACGGGCCTTGGTCGTTTGAGAACAATATGCTCGTGTGTAAAGAGGTCCCGGAGGGTACTCGACCAGAGGATGTAGTGTTGGATTCTATTCCATTCTGGGTGCAGATTCACGAATTACCTGCAGTCTATGCTTTTAATGCTTTTATTCGTCAAGTTGGGGATTACGTGGGTACGTTTGTGGCGGTGGATCCCAACAACTTTGGTACTAGTCGACGCAGTTACTACCGTATTAGGGTCAAGGTCGATGTTACTGCTCCTCTAAAGAGGATAATCAAGTTAAACCGAAAGGATGGTACGGCACAGTGGATCACCTTTAAATATGAACGGCTCAGTACTTTTTGCTTTTGTTGTGGTCTTCTTGGACACTCTGACAAGTTTTGTAAGAAGGCTTACGACGAAGGAATTGAACCAGAGAATTTCCCTTACGGTTCATGGTTACGTGCGGGGTCGCGTCGGCAGGTTCAACCCGTGGGTGCAAGATGGATATTGCCAGAGCTCCCAGTTAAGGCCAGTGACAATTCCAACGCTGCCAATGCGGTTGGTTCGTTTGATTTGGTAGTGACTGATGACCCTAAGGAATTGCAGGGTGATCTTAAGAGAAGACGTGAGGATACTACTGAGGTTGGTAGTTCAAGTGGGAAGGATATTGTCATGGAAAAAGTTCCAAAAAACTTGATGTTGGCGGGTCTGGAGGTCCAGTCCCGCCCTTCCCAATGAGTACATTGAGCTGGAACTGCCGGGGTTTGGGTAGCACTCGGTCAGTTCGTGAACTTTTGGGCATGGTGTCCAAACAACAACCCAATTTTGTTTTTATTATGGAAACTAAGGCTGTTTTGCAACCCAATTTTGTTTTTATTATGGAAACTAAGGCTGTTTTGTCTCAGATGGAACAAGTGAGACTTAAAATGGGGTATGAAGGTCTGTTTAATGTTGATAGGGTGGGCCNAGGCCAGTGACAATTCCAACGCTGCCAATGCGGTTGGTTCGTTTGATTTGGTAGTGACTGATGACCCTAAGGAATTGCAGGGTGATCTTAAGAGAAGACGTGAGGATACTACTGAGGTTGGTAGTTCAAGTGGGAAGGATATTGTCATGGAAAAAGTTCCAAAAAACTTGATGTTGGCGGGTCTGGAGGTCCAGTCCCGCCCTTCCCAATGAGTACATTGAGCTGGAACTGCCGGGGTTTGGGTAGCACTCGGTCAGTTCGTGAACTTTTGGGCATGGTGTCCAAACAACAACCCAATTTTGTTTTTATTATGGAAACTAAGGCTGTTTTGTCTCAGATGGAACAAGTGAGACTTAAAATGGGGTATGAAGGTCTGTTTAATGTTGATAGGGTGGGCCTCGGAGGGGGTCTAGCTCTTTTTTGGAGAGATTCGGGAATGGCCACGCTTCTTAGATTCTCAAATAATCATATTGATGTGGAGGTTTCGTTGCCTGGTAAACCGCGTTGGAGACTTACCTGTTTTTACGGGTATCCGGAAAGGTCAAGAAGGCAAGCGTCTTGGGATCTTCTACGTCAACTTAAGGATAATTCTAATCTTCCTTGGGTTGTGCTTGGGGATTTCAACGACATTACATGTCAATCCGAGAAGAGAGGGGTTCATTCTCATCCTTCTTCTCTTATAGATGGGTTCAATGAGGCACTGCACAACTGTAACCTGCTTGATCTTGGCATGATTGGCAACCGGTTTACATGGGAAAAGGGTCGTGGAACTGATGCATGGGTGGAGGAACGCCTTGACAGGGTGGTGGCAAATTTGGATTGGACGGACTTATATACTGAGGTTTCTATTCTTAACATTCTCACTACGACGTCCGATCACTGTGCTATTTTTTTGAATCTGAACCCAACTCGTTTGCATACATCCAAACGTACTTTCAAGTTTGAATCTGCATGGTTGTGCGATCAAGGATGTCGGAATATTGTTGAGGCTTCTTGGCAGCAGACTGTAGGCTCCCATTTCCAAGACCGAATAACTCTTTGTGGTCAAAGCCTTTGGAGGTGGGGAGGGGAGTATTTTAAGCGCTTTGGGAGCTGGATTAAGCATCTAAGACACTTGTTAGATGTGTTAAAGGAAAGTAGAAGGCCCTCTGCTATTACTCAATTTTTAGAAGCTGAGAATGAATTAAATTTGTTGCTACGACAAGAAGAAATATTTTGGAAGCAGAGATCAAAACAATTATGGCTCAAACATGGAGATTATAATACTAAATATTTTCATAGATTTGCCTCCGGTCGCCGCCGCAATAATCATTTACTGAGGCTTTTGAATCCTGATGGCGTGTGGGTGGAAGATAATAATATGAATGGGGAGGTACTCAGGTATTTTAATGAAATTTTTAGTTCTGCGGGTACTAGTTCTGATTTATTTTCTCTTGTTCAATGTCGGGTAACTGAGGATATGAATATACAGCTTCGGCAACCGTTTACTATTGATGAGGTTAAAGCTGCGCTATTTGATATGGCTCCTGAGAAAGCTCCCGGTCCTGATGGTATGTCTCCTTCTTTCTTTCAACGCTTTTGGCCGATAATTGAGCACGATTTATATATGTTTGTTCTTAATTGCCTTAATACTTGTACGTTCCCTGATGGTCTTAATGACACAAATATCGTGTTGATACCGAAAAAGAAAGTTCCTGAGAAAGTTTCGGATTTGAGACCGATTGCTTTGTGCAATGTAGCCTACAAGGTTATGGCAAAAGTGTTGGCCAATCGCATGAAAGGTTTTTTGAACGGTATTATATCACCCACTCAGAGTGCATTTGTACCCGACAGATTATTATCCGACAATGTGATTGTTGCTGGTGAGGTAGGTCATTATCTGCGGAGAAAGTGTAATGGGGCTGTAGGATGGGCTGCTCTGAAACTTGATATGGCCAAAGCCTACGACCGAATGGAATGGTGTTTTCTGGAAGGGATGTTAGCGACATTGGGTTTTGAACGTAGGTGGATTGATTTGCTCATGTTGTGTGTGAAATCAGTGCGTTACTCTATCCTAGTTAATGGCGAGGTGGCGGGTTCTGTGATTCCCACTCGTGGCATTCGACAAAGTGACCCTTTATCTCCGTACTTTTTCATTATCTATGCGGAAGGGTTATCTGTGCTTCTACAACGAGCTGAGGCTCGAGGGGATATTCACGGTATCAAGATTGCTCGTGGGGCTCCTGCTGTCTCACATCTGTTGTTTGCGGACGACAGTTTACTATTTTTTAAGGCTACCCAACAACAAGTACTTAAGGTTAAAGATTGCTTGGAGGAATATTGTGCAGCATCGAGGCAAGTTGTTAATTATGCTAAGTCCAGTGCGATGTTTAGTACAAACACCAATGCAGATATGCGTAAGTTTGTTGCCGATTGTATGGGAGTGCGTGTGACTGAGGATCTGGGGCGCTACCTGGGCTTTCCATCTGTGTTGGGTAGGAATAAAACTGCCATCTTCCGTTTTATTGAGCAAAGGGTTCGTGAGAGAGTAAGTGGCTGGCAACAGAAGCTTATTTCAAAGGCAGGTCGAGAAGTATTGATTAAAAGCATCGCGCAATCCTTACCAATCTTTACTATGTCTGTTTATTTACTCTCGGGGCGTACGTGTGATGCAATTGAAAAGACTTTGAACCGATATTGGTGGTGTGGTGGTGACCGCCAGAAAGGTATACATTGGCTCAGCTGGTCTCGTTTGAGTGCGCCAAAGACATGTGGGGGTTTGGGATTTAAAAAGATCCGTGAATTTAATATTGCGCTGTTAGCTAAGCAGGGATGGCGATTGTTGACTACTCCATCATCGTTAGTCTGTCGTCTCCTGAAGGCAAAATACTTCCCTCGTTGTGACTTCTTGGATGCTCAAATTGGCAATAACCCTAGTTATATCTGGAGGAGCATTCTAGCAGGGCAAGAACTTCTTAAATCAGGGGTGGTACGTACAATTGGCGACGGAAAGGACACAAGAATTTGGGGATGGCCTTGGTTGTCTGACATGGATAATCCTTCCCTTCACACCCTTGGAGTTACTGAATTTAATGATGCTACAGTTAATTCTTTGTTTGATGAGCAAGGTAAATGGGATTTAGAGATTTTGCATGATTTATTTGAACCTGATGATATTCCCAGAATCCTCGCAACTCCTATTTCGCATGAGATATCTGATTCTTGGAGATGGAGAGGGGATATAAGGGGTGTGTACACAGTCAAACATGGTTATCAACTGCTTACGAATCATTATATGGATGTTAATCCAACTGTTGTTTTCTCTGCCTAGGATAAACTCTGGAAGCTCCCAGTTCCACCAAAGGTTAAAAACTTCCTTTGGAGGTGTGCTCGTAACATTGTTCCGGTTCGGGAAGTTCTTAAGCAGAGGCACGTGTGGATCGGTGGTGGGTGCCCCTTGTGTGATAGTATGGAAGAGACGACTGAGCATTTATTCTGTTCATGCACTTTTGCATGTCAAGTTTGGGGTGAAAACGACGTCGCCCAAGGGAAATCTATGCTTGAGTTCATGCAATCTGTGTTGAGCTCTGCGGATGGGAACTATGTTGTGCGAATGGCTGCAGTTTGTTGGGTGTTGTGGTTGGTTCGAAATGCAATAGTGTGGCAGAATGAGGTTAGAACGGTGCATAGTGTTTGCATGCAAGTCCAAAGGCTGCAACTCATCTGGAAGGATGCTTATACAAAGACTAATTTATCTGTTAATAATAATATTCCCACTGCTTGGACCCCTCCTCAACATGGCTTCCTTAAATGTAATGTTGATGCCGCAATATTTGATGATGGTGCAGGTTATGGTGCGGTGCTGCGAGATCACCATGGTCTTTTTGTGGCGGCGAAGGCTGATCGTCTAATGGCTACGCGTGACCCTCTTCTGGCGGAAGCATTAGCGGTCAAGGAAGCTCTGTCTTGGATTAAAGACTCTGATTATTCTAGTGTCATTATTGAAACAGACTGTTTAAATTTTGTGCTTGCTTTTCATTCTCGTTCTGTTGATTTTTCCTATGTGGGTTGTTTAGTTAAGCATAGTCGTTCTTTGGCTAGTGACATTGGGAACGTTTCTGTTCGCCATGTCAAGAGGTTAGCGAATCAGGTGGCTCACGTGCTTGCACGGGCAACTGGTTCATCGTCTGGCCTGGGTTCGTGGTTTTCTTTTCCGCCTGGTTGTATTTCTGAATTATTGATTCATTAATGGTTTTTCGTCAAAAAAAAAAAAAGAATAGAAGTTATATATTATGTCTTGACATAGATATATAAAGAAAACAAAGTATAACTTTATAAAGTAAGTGCACCCCACATTTATATATATATATATATATATATATATATATATATATATATATATATATATATATATATATA
>NC_044916.1:6692853-6718003 GCF_003576645.1 Ipomoea triloba
TATATATATATATATATATATATATATATATATATATATATATATATATATATATATATATATATAGAGTAGGCGTTCATGTGAAAACGCCTAGTCCTGGAGAGAAATCAGAACCACTCAAAGTCGTCCATGTGTCCAGATCTAATGGATCAGAAACATTGATTTCTCTCCAGGACCACTCAGAGTCGTCCATGTGTCCAGATCTAAGATCTTAGACATCAATTTCTCAAAATGGATGTTATGGATGTGTCTACACTTTTTATAAGAATAAGTATTTAGCAAATTATTATGTGGAAGGTGAATCTAGATCCAAAATACACAATTTACATACTGAATGTTCACAATTCAAGTTATTAACATTCAGTATGTAAATGGACATGAGTCAACCTTGTAAGGTGAACTCAGGTTCATAGTATAACTATTGTAAGTATTCTCACCTGAACCCTTCGCCACCCCCACCCCCACACACACATTGGTGCACATAATGATAACATTAGGTACACTTAATTTTGTTGCCCGGTGTATATTATATTATTGCACTTTTAATACATTTTACTTGCACTTAGGTGCACTCTATGAAATTGTTACTCGCACTTTTAAAATAATTTACTTGCACTTCAAAGTTCGAATTATTTTTAAAAATATGTCTCTGCATTTTTTAAAGTGTTTATGATATGTAGATCTATCTAGATTGACGGTTGCAATGGGTTCCTATTTCTCTATTGGGCGAGAGTTCTCATTTGATCCGTTCCCCCCCCCCCCCCCCCCCCCCTTCTCTCTCTCTCTCTCTCTCTATATATATATATATATATATATATATATATATATATATATATATATATATATATATATATAATCTTAATAAGAGACAACAAAGTTAGGGCTAGGAAGAAATAAAATGTTGGTGGTAATTATTTACTTAAACGGATGACTCATATTATTTTGATTTTAGTAATTTTTTACGATTTTCCTTCTTTATCCTCTATTATATTATTTTATTCGCTTAAATAACCACACATTCCGTTAGTATAAACTTTAGTAACGGAATATTCCGTTAACTTTCATTGGTTATATTGTCTTTATTTTCTACGATACAAAGATTCATTACTTTCAAATTCATTAATTAATTATATTTATTATATTATTCATTATCTTCTTTTACACTATCTTCTAATTAAATGCTCTCTGTATCAAAGTTATAATACAAAACAATGTTATATTTTAATTATTTATTTACCAAGTATTCTATTAATAACATAGAAAAAAAAATTTTAAAAATTAATTTGAAACAAATCATATTAACTACTTTGGGATGATTTGTTTACAAAGAAGACATTCAAATAACCAAATAAATTGAAGCGAGAAACTTTCTCTTAATATTTTTTGGACTACATCACAGTTATTCGCTTTAAACGTAAATCGTATTTCTTTATTAATATAATTTAAAATGTATAAATTTTTATTACTAAAAGCAATATTTAGACTATCATTTTTACAAAATTGCAAACATTTATTTTAGTGACAATTATAATCAATCTCTCATATATTATCGTGCATTTATATACTTTAAATTACCACTTTAAATAAACAAATTCAACATTCAATTACATATGTATGAACTATTTTAGTGACAATTATAATCAACATCTTATATATTATCTTGCATTCATATACTTTGAATTACCGCTTTAAATAAACAAATTCAACATCCAATTACATATGCATAAACATCTCATATATAATATTGTATTGATATACTATGAAATACTTATTTAAAAATAAACATTAGACATTATACTAATTGTCTAATTGCGTAATGTGCATGAAAAAACGTGTATATATATATACAAACTAATAAAAGATCGAATGAGAACACCTCTACCATGAGAAAACATCATAGCCATTGGATAGTTTTGATCAACGGTCTAAATTTTAGAAACTTTTTATTTCAAAATTGGGCTGATTTAGGGGGATTATTATGTTTGTTTTAAATTAAAAGGGAATTAATGTAATTATATGTGCATCGTGATTCATGCATATGTGATACGGAGTATATGGTAAGTTCCGGATTTGTCTCTCACAAGTCAGGACTCCCCACTTTCGCTGCTACTCGGATTGTTAACCTTCACTCTGCGTAAACCTAAAGCTAAACCTCTAAAACCTTGAATCCATGGCGGACGATGGCCGGAGACTACCCAAATGCCCGGCTACGGAGAATGCTGCTGCAAGTAGAGGTATGACCCAAGGTTTTAAGTAGATTTTCCTTTGTGATTTTTTTTATTTGTTGGTGATGGGTTGAATTTTGGGGGTGAGGAATATTGCGAATATTGTTTCCATAGTCGATTTCTAGCATGTTCTACCCTCCAGTAGATTGGTGCAGCCGAGGCCGACGGGTGGGGGGTGGGTGATTTTTGTGAGTGCTAGGGACGAACGCCGTAATGGCCAGATTCTCGGTCTGGGTTTCCCGGTTTGTTAAGCAGAATGTGTTGGTAGTGTAGTCAAGGGTGGTGGTTTGTAGATGATAGTGTGCATTGCTTACTGATTGATTATATTGATCCGGGGTTCGAATCAATTAACCCCATAAAATTATGAAATATGATAAGTTAAAAGATAATGATGTAAAGACAATGTGGTAAATGCAGTTGTATTAATAAAGTGTAATGCTATGAATTTGTGTAATGACAAGACAAGACTATGATAATGAATGAATTATGTTTCAACAAGACACAAATGAGTGTTTTTATACTTTACTACGGCCCTTAATCGCCCCATGAAAGGAGGTGGGTTGGCTACAACGGTCTTGGACCACAACAAACGCCTACAAGATCGCGTCAACCAAAGCTTCCGGGTCTTGGCCGAGGCGATCAAGCGTTGAGCTCATATAAGGTGGCCGAGCGCTGGGCTCGGCCGGGCCAACGTGGGCTGGATGGGCTAAGTCGTGGTCTTACACTGCCACGCCTGGGCTTACCGAGCTCGACCAAGGCTGGGTCGGCCGAGTTCGGACTTGGACTTGATATCTTCCAGGTTAATCTGCAACGAGTCCATTTATGATTTGCCCGTCATCAGCCCCCCCACCCTCTATCTTGTGAGAAGTCGTCAGCGAAAGAGAGTATTTCTCTGCTGACCTAAAAATTGCAACCAAATATTATCCAATCAATAATTCTTAGTCAAGTAGAATTTTTATCGCGCTTGAAATCTTATAATTCAAGAGTCCCATCACAAGTCCCCATCCTACTCCAACTTTTCTTACACGGCCTATAAATAACCTAGAAAATCACACCACCCCCTCTTACACTCCCAAGTCATCCTCCCCCTATATAAAGACTTCATTCTCTACCTCCTCCTCACACCACCATTCGGCCGAGTACATCCCCTCCACCAAAAATTGTTGAGCCGTCACCAAGCTCTCCCCGACCGTCGCATGTTGAGTCGCCACCGCTGAGCCCCCTCCTTGCCAAGCTTCAACCTCATTCCTTCTTAGAGTCGGGTTAGTAGTCCTCCCCTCCTCTTTTAGAGTTCCATATGTTTCCTTTGCATGCACTTTGCTCCTTTCGTTCCTTACGATAATTTGTTGAACTCTATTAACCTTTTTGACCTCTCCATGGATAATGATTATCCTATCCCCCTAGACTAATTTCCACATCCCTCAACTGAGGTTAACACGCCTCCTCATAGGACTCTAGAGGTGCGTCCCCTTCGTGCCATTATGCCTTCGACCATCCCCAACCCTACCCGTCTCAATAGGTACACTGAGCTTGATCCTACTATACCACGCGGGGCCATGGCCTTTCTTAATGAGTATGACATAGAGCTTGCACGGTCTTTAGACGGGCCGACGTAGAGATGCAAGTTCCTCACCCATGGGGAAATATATTATAGCCTCCCTCTCCTAATTTTTTTCGGGGTCCATCTTAAATCCCTTGCCATGGGCCTCCATTTTCCTCTCCATCCCTTCATAGTAGAAGTCTTGAATTTTTATTCTATAGCTTCGGGGCCAACTAGTTCCCAACTCCCATCGCCTACTTGTTTCTTTCATCCTAAGGTGTAAAAATGTGGGTATCCCTTCTACCTTAAACCTTTTCAATTTTCTCTTCAACGTGGGTAGTTCATCAGCCACCCTTAGTAAGGGGTTTGTCGCTTTATGGGCTAGGGCGGGGATGAAGGTTTTAAACGAGACCAAAAACTTCAACAAAAATTGGAAGCCAAAATTTGTTTTCGTGTCTACCGACCCATCTCTCCCTTTTGAGGTGCCTTGGGGCGGGTACTTCCTCAAGCATAAGGCCCCTAAAGGTTTGACCGAGCTTGGAGCTCATGCCAACTTGTTCGCGGGCTCGGGCAAGCTAATTAGTACCAAGGCCTTGGCCACCGAGGAAGCTTTGGTTGAGCTTGGTTTCGTACGGGGATCCCCCTCCTTCTCCTAGGGTTATAGTGACCGAGCTTTCTTCCACGTCCAAGGATGACTCCAAAGATAAGGAGTTAGTCGAGCCCGTATCGCCTCTTCGCGTCGTGGCTGACCTCTCCACCTCTGACGCCGAGCTCCCGGGTTTGACCCTTATTAATTTGATTGCTTCATTGCCTTATAACTTTATGTTTGGTGCTTAGTTTCCCTTTATTGCAGATATGACTGAATCCTGCAAGACATTTGAGGACTTCATTCGTCGCTTGAAGGCCCGTGCCCCTGCTTCCAAAAGGCAAAAGACGGGCGAGAGTAGTCGACTACCAATTGTGTTGCGGACTCGGTCTCTACGAAGTCATGGCTCGAGGTTGAGCTCGGCCTCTACCACCGTCGACCCCCCAACACAGGTGGTCGACCTCGCGAGGAATGCCTCGGCTCCCTGCCTCCCATGCCGACTGCCCCGCTCAGATGGATTGTTGTCTTCCTCCCACGGCTTCTATCCTTCGAGGTGATCTTGCCACCGATGAGTTCATGCGGAGCTTTCTCCTTCCTCGGGATCTAGAGCTATGCGAGGGCAACCCAGATCCCCGTCCTATACTTGAGGTACAACTTTGTTTGTTTGGATGTAAATAGTCGTTGTTTATGTATACTTGCTATTTGACTTAGCCTTTTCTTCTTTGACTTTATGCAGGCTTTCATTCGCCACCTAGCCTTGGGAGATACCTTAAGGGCCACCCAGGCTCGCCTAGAGGTCGAAAGGAAGGCCCGACTGGACTTAGAGTCACAGCTGCAGGTGTCGGAGACCAAGCGCAAGAGTTTGGAGGACAAGTACGCTCAGTTGCAAACATTGCGCGCCCGTGAAAATCATATGCATGGGAAAGTCCTTGCTTCGGTGCTGTCAGACTACAAGAGCTCTAAGGCCTTCAAGGAGGATGCGAGAAAGTACCTTGTTGAGCACATGGAGGAGCTTTTTACTGATTGGGCTGCTACACCCGCGGGAAGAGATCGCATAGGCATGGAGGGGCTATTGATGTATGATGTAGGTCAGTATACGTTGCAACGAGACATTTATGTAATCCTTCGCAACCGAGACGAGACTTTTGATCCCGTGGAATGGGGTCTTCCCGTTGAGTTCGAGAACCCAGACCCCGTGGCCTTAGCCGAGCTAACTGAGGCGGTCAAGGAGGAGATGGCTGCGGGTTCACCCCGCGAGTAGTAGTTATGTTTCTTCGCTTCCCTTTTGACCATGTATGATGAACAACCATGCTTTTGCTTTATGTTCAAACCTACTTCTTTTATGACATTGCTAATTATTCATGGTTCTCTTCGAATCTTTGGTATATCTCCTTGTCTTACTTGAATATATCTAAGTGTCTGAGGTTTTCCAAGACCTTGGGTTCTTTGGTTGAGCTTAAAGTTTAAAGCCTAAACTTTGGTAAGGTATCGAACAAAGGCTTTAGCATCACTTTGGCTCAAGTCCTGGAGCTCGAAGCCTTGTAAAAAACACAAGGTTTCTTAAGGGAAGGAGGTCGGCCACCCTCGCGGGGTCAATCGAGCTCGGCCGCAATCACAAGCTTGACCAAGACCATGTTAGGTAGCAAGAAATGATCCATTGGATATGCCTTGTTGAGCGGTGGGCTCAGCTAAGGTAGCCAGGCCAATGTGGGCCTGGCCGTGGCTTTACTCAGCCACACCTGGACTTACCGAGCTCGGTCGAGGCTGGGCTCAACCAAGCCAGCCACACCTGGACTTACCGAGCTCGGTCGAGGCTGGGCTCAACCAAGCCTAGGTCGATTGAGTTTAGTCTTGGACTTGATATCTTCCGGGTTGATCTGTAACAGGTACATTTATGACTTATCCATCACTTACATTGAGCATGTTAGGGTGATGGAGTTGGTGGGTCAAGGACAAAGCGGGAGGGCTACAAGTGTTGTACTAGAGCATGAACTAGCCTATGAGGTGGGAGGGAGAGTAAAGGGGGAAAGGAGTAAAGGGGGAAAGGTAAAGATTTTCATAGGAACCCTGTTTGAAATGTTAACCTTACACAACATACTCAAAGAGTCAGAGTACTAACTTTGGTTAAATAGTAACAACTAAACAAATATGGCCGCAGACTATCTAATGAATCTTGGCCATTAGGTATGAGTGAACGAATCTTGAACTAGCATGTACTAACCTTGGTTGCTCCAGTTTTATTGCATCTAAGTCCACATTTAGTGTTGGCAGAAAGATGATTAATAAAATATCGTTTTAGATTAAATGTAGAATTTATTGAAGCTCTTATTTATAGTGGGGATGAACTTCGTAACAAACATGGTTTAAAGACAACAAAAGTAAGAATTTTATTTTCTATTACAACTTATAAGTTTATTAATTAATTAGGAATAATACTTTACAAATTAATTAGTTATTTAATTTTCACGTATTGTTTCATTGGGTATGAGTTATGTTGGGTGGCAGCTCAAAGGGTCAAGAGTCCAGCATTCTGCCATTGAAAGGTGGTACTAACAACTTGCAAGTATAAGAAAATAATGTTGCGCCTTCACTACTAGCTTTAACTTTTGACCTAGTGATAAACGTTTGATTCTAAAAACAAAACAAGTCACAAGTAATTAATTTAATTCAAAAAATTTAACAAAAGTCCAACCGGACTCAACTCATTTTCACCCCTACCAACTTGAATCTGGTGTTAAGGAATCCAAGATTTCAAGAATGTTCAAGAATATAACATCAGTGTTGTAAAAGGCGCTAGGCGCCCATCGAGTACCTAAGGAGCACCTAGGGTGCCTAGGAATTTAAAAAAAAAAAATTTAAGATAAAATAGTGCACTGCAAGTAGTGTTCAACCATTATTCTTCAACATTTTCAAACACTTGACATTCTCAACATCTTCAAGCTGCATCATTCAATCTCCGTTTAAGTATGAATGTTTAAGAAGATCTAACACTTTGACAAGCAATAACCTAGGCACTTGTTGAAGCCATTATAATTCACAAGTCTAATATATTACAAAGAACAAAAACATAATTTAGAAAGCAATTTCATAAAGGATAAATGAAATAGATTATAAAGCATAACTGAACAATTTGACTTGTCAATTTCATACTTGCACATACACTGCCACATACACTACCAATCTGTGCCACATTCAATAAATTTATCATGAATTCTTCATAATTGATAAATTTCCACAATTCTATATATCACTTCATTGATAACAAATAACAGTGCAATCCAAAACTCCTAATAAACAATAACAAATTAAACTCACTGCCATAATCCAGTGAATCTGCCACATACACTACCACTTGGAGCTTGATGGGACAATGTGAAGATTAAACTCATTAAAGCAAAGACACCACTCACAATTCACAAATCACAATATAAAGCATTAAAGCAAACTTAGGAAAGAAAAAGAAAAAATTGAATATGTAGTTTTGTACCTGGCAAAGTGGAGAGTGGCGACAACAGACGAGCTGTGGAGGGCCAGAGCTAGTAGTGGCAACAACAAGCTGTGGAACACTGGAACTATGGCGACTACTCCACTACTGGCAATAAACCGAAGCTCAAAGTTCGAAGCTACTATACTATTAGCAATCGACCAGCTTCGAAGTTCAAAGCTACTGGCTGTCTAGCAGTACTAGGCAATGGGGTGGCGGGTGAGATGAGATGACTCTGATGAGCTGATGATTGATCATTGATTCATTGGGCGGGGCTGCGGGCTGAGGGAGTGAGGTGCGAATGTGCAATTTCTTGTTGATTTCCTTCAACTTTTAGAAGCAATTGGCTTCTCAACTTAAGGTTTTGGTAATTAGGTTTGTTTCGCTCAAAACTACATGATTTTGCGCAAAACAAACTAATTAAAAAAAAATTGTTGGCCGGCTGAGTAACAAGTGCCTACCATGGAAATCCCATCGGCTTAGGGGCACCTAGCACCTATACTGCACCTAGGCAGCCTAGGATAATTCCACATGTAGATAGGTATATGAAAAGAAATGAGAGATTCTTTTTAAAATACAGTTACATATCAATAGGATGTAGATTATCAATAAAGAATCTTCTTTATATACTCTTACATCTATCTCAATCATCAAGAGACTTTCATCACTAGCATTTTTTGATCTCATGATAATTTTCGGCCAGGGTGAATGGGCTCCATTTTTCCTCCACAAATATTATTTTTAAAGGATAAAATAAGCAAATTGAAAATTTTATTTAATGAAAACTTACAGGTCTGCAAACTTTTTCTCTGAGTTGAAAATTAAATCCTCATTGAGGTTGATAGTGCTTCTGAAGGAAATGTTATATGTCCCTGTACCTACCTGTCTTATATCTAATTTTGCTCATGTTTCTGCCTTAAGTTTCTGAAGAAAGCAGTTTCTCATCCTCTTTCTTGTTGAATCAACAATTTACTGCACATCTTAGGAACTTCAGAACTAGCCAGAATCATACATACAAATGTATTGAGCAAATCTTCTCATGATAGGTAAAAGTAGTTTTCATTAATTTAGCACCAAGTTCAGCAGAATGTCTATATGAGAAGACGGTAATGGACACAAAAGAATTCAGGAATTCACATTGTCAAATAAAAACAAAAAGATTTTGATAGGATCAGCTGCATTGCCCCAATAAGTGAATTTATTTAACACATTACATGTAGTATTCTAAGTAGTTTCTAACTCAAAAAAAAGAACCAGTCTCCAATTTAGATGCATATAAATTATTAAAGGGACTATATAGAATACATGTTCCAAACTCTAAACAATAAGTAGAGATCCTAGAGGATGACATTAAGTCATGAAATGCAATGAGGATAAGAAATGTATAACACAACCAGAATGCCAATACCACAACAAATTAAAATCAGAAGACCAAGCAAAAATAAGCATTTCATCAACCATATATGATCGTCAGAACATTATAGTTACATAATCAATATAGACCTCATTCACCAGGTTGGTGAAATGCAAAGGAAGAACTGATGTAATTGAAATGTTGATGTACATTTGACACCCTAATAAAATCTAAACTGCACAAGGCAATGGAAGCAACTACAGTCTACAGAGAGTTAAGGCTAGAGATGAGAAGTATGCAAATTGAAAGACCAATTTGTATTCCAATTTGAATAATTGATTCTACCTCCAATTTCCATAATTTTATTAAAATCCTGAATCTAGGATTACATCAGTAATATGAGTCATTAATTAGAGCTTTATATACCATACACTAGATTAGTAGACCAAAATTGCATAGCTTAAATTTTTAAAAAATAAAAATAAACCCAAAAAAAAAAAAGAAAAAAACATTTGCAAAATCAATAAGCTAGACAGCTAAAGTAACTCTCAGCTCCAAGGCCATCTCATCAATGATCCAGGTTATGCTTCACCTGCAGCCAAAAGCCTCACAATGGATGGCCAACAGACATAGTAGCTGCTTCAATTTAGGCTTCTAGGAGAACCCTTTATTAAGTTTCTGAATGGCACAGTACATTTTCCTCCGAGAACCAACCGCTTTGATCCCCATATCCTTAAGATCCTCCAAGGTCAGCATTGGCAAAACCTCGTCGTCAACCTCATGAATCTCAAACAAAGGAGCATACCTCCCAAGTCCTAACTGATTCAGCCATACTTTCACCCCATTTCTCTCAGATGAGTAGTTCCAGTTCCTGAGTTCAGTATCACTTGGCCCCTCCTCTGAAACCCTAGTCATCCTCCTACTAGTCAAATTCCCAATTCCTCTGGCATCATCACCCATGCCTGCGTTAGTGTTATTCTTATTGTTATCCAACGGATGAAGTGGGGTGTGTTCTGAATCCTCAGTTTCAGAATCAGGACAAATTTCATCATTATTCTCCACCTCTTCCCGGCTACCACTAATTAACTTATCATCCCCATCACTCTCATTGGCTTTGGAGTTGGAAACCCAATTGGACCTCACTCTCTTAGTCGTCGCACCTCTTTTAGATTTCAAATCCCTAACCTTCCAGCTACCAATCGCAACACTATCTAAATTATCATCTCTATCGTCATCCTCATCCACATTATTACTAATCTTTTTGTTCGCATTTCTACCAGTATTATCATTGGCATTGTTATCAGCGAGGGTTAGGGTTTCGTTACTTGAAAAGTTGGTGAGATGCCGAGTCTTGGAAGCGGCCTTGCTGGACGAGTCCTTCCATGGCGCCTTAACTCTGCGATGCTCATAAGAGGAGGTATGATTCCCGCCGATGTCGCCCAACCTGACGCTAGGCCGTCGCTGACGCTTTGTACCGATTTGCTCATATGCCGCCGCCATCCCTCCGCCGTTCTCCGTTGGCTGCGCCTCCGTCATTCCCCACCACCGGCGGGGCGGTCAAGCAACTTCAAAAAAAAAATCAAAAAATCAAAAAGGCGTAGGCGGAATTTCGTTCAAGTAGGGTTACGTTCATCAAACAATGGATCGCATACGACAATGTGAATCCAATTTAGGCTTTGGAAGATTGTAAGGCGGTGGAGATTTCGAAGAGATCCTGTGAATTGAAAAAAGTATCGAGAATGGAGGAGTGTAAGGCTCGAGAGAGACAGAGAGAGAGAGAGAGAGAGAGAGAGTGAAAACTGAAAAGGAATTGGTTTGTTTTCTATGGTAGAGTGAACACGTGCGATGCCTGCTTTAGAGCACGTGGATGATGATTCGATGTATGAAGTATTTGGGCCGAGTCTACTGTACGGAATACTCGGCAATCTGTGCCGATATATGGGTTATGATGAAATCGGGCTTTAAAATTAGGCCCAACAGTGATTCGGCTTTTACAAGGATTGACAATAGTTAGGCAAATTTTACTATGGACCGCGATACACAATGCACTGTAATCCAAACATCAAAATGGTGTCGTTTCTTTTAATCAAAAGAAATGACACTCGTTCTGTACCGTTTCGCAAAAAGTAACTCTATTTGTATAACATATTCAGTTTCATTTTATATACACTGTAGTTTCATTATAACACAATTACATTATCATTTCGATATAACTACAGTTTCATTGTACAATATACACACAAATATGTGAAACTGTTATTCAGTTTCATTTTATATACAATTTAGTTTCATTTCAACACAATTACAGTTTTATTCGACATTATACATTCAAATATGTGAAACTGTTATTCAGATTCGTTTTATATACACTATAGTTTCAATACAACACAACTGCAATACCATTTTGAGACAACTAAAGTTTCACTGAACAATATACACTCAAATATGTGAAGCATTTATTCAGTTTCATTTTATATACACTGCATTTTCATTTTAACACAACTACAATTTCATTTCATTCAATTACAGTTTCATTTGATAATATAAAAAAAAATATGTGAGGCAGTTTCATTTTAGATACACTGTAGTTTCATTTTGTAATTAGCGCACTAAAAACTAGTGTTACAAAAATCCCGCCTAGGCGCTAGGCGCCGGTCAATCGCCTGGTGTATCACCTTAAATGGTGGTCTAGGTGGCTGGTCGGCTAGGCAACCGCCTAGGCCGCCTAATCTCCGCCTAGACCACTTAGGCGCCCACCGTCTAAGCCTCCTAGGCACCGACTAGGCCGCCTAGTCGGTCGATTAACTATTGTTCTTTTTTTTTAATGGTTTATTTCACTCAAAACAACATCGCTTTGAGCGAAATAACCCTAAATTATACAACTCTAGATATATTTTAGGTTAATATTTAATAGTTTAGTATTAACTATTAAAGTATTATATAATTTATAGTTATTAGTCTTTAAAAAATTAATAATACTTAAACAAATTTTTTAAAATAAAAAATAAAATAAAAAAATACACGAGCACCTAGGCGTCCTAGGCACTCCCCGAGCGCCCGATAAACGCCTAGTGATTTTTTCAACCATGCTAAAAATACGAGCTCCGTTAAACTGTAACAACAGCCGTTTCTTTACTTAAAGAAACGACGCCGCTTTGGACCACAATATAATTGCTGCAATAGTTATACAATGGACCCGGATCCACCTTGCACAGTGAACCCATCACAATTTACATACTGCTGATCTGTTCGGTTGAGTGTAGCTTGGAAGAATTCTCAAACTACATTGTTTGGTTCCCTCCAAATGATGAACTGCAATTCATGGGGTGTCCCCCATGAATTGCAATTCGGTGGAGATGAGGGGCAATTTTGTTGGTGTAAAGACAATTTTGCCCTTCCTCTCATACCCTCTGTCTTTTTCTTTTTTTTTTTTTAATTTGAAAGAATTATTATTATTATTATTATTATTATTATTTTGAAAGAATCACCACCACCACCATCAATCCCACAAGTTTGAAGCTTGTAGTTTGAATTTTAAAAATTGATGAGAATATATGTGAGTCACTTTTTTCCCTTAACTCTTAGAAATATCAAACTCTACCCAATTCTCCATGTAAAAACCTCCTTTCTTGACCAAAACCCTCATTTTCAAGAATTTAATCACCAAATTCTATCATAACTTCCTGATTCCAATTAAATTATTGTCTTTTATCTCAAATCAACAATGACATTCCATAACACTAACTACACCACAGACCACAGTTCCCGGCCAAGCCAAACCATTTTCGTCTCTTCTCTCGATCGCCAAGCCACCACTGCCACCTCATCTCCCCACAAAGCGAAACCACTAGGCGTTGTTACAAAGCCACCACAATTATCGAGGATGCACTTACATTTATTTGTTCGAATCTAATCTCTATAAAGTTAGTTGAAATATTTTATTGAAAAAATGTTCCTAACAGTCTAACACAATGGTTTAAGAAATTAAAATTAAAAATAAATAAATAAAATCTACTCAGAAAGTCAACTAAGGTGTTGATGTGATTATATACCTACGCTTCATCATAAACAAAACTACTCTAGACTCTAGAGAGGCCGGGAAGGTAAATTAACTAGAGAAATATATCGTATGGATCCTCAATTGACGTTCTCTTTTCTTTATTGGGGAAGTGATGACCAAATCATTAAAAAAAAAGTCAACCAACCAAAACTTTTAATTATTAAAAGGGGTGAGTTCATCACTATTCATTACATTTTAAATTCAACCACTGACGTGGCGGTGTAACACGTGTAGGTATGTAGAATGATACAACACGAAGAAAATATTTATATTCATATTAATTCTCGCACTGGGCCGACTTAATTAAGAGATAAAATGCTAGTCATGTTATTTTTTAAAATACGAGATGAGGTTTGGATCTCTCAATCTCTGTTAAGGGATGGAATAATAGTTGTGTAGACCACGGTCCAAAAATGATGATATTTTGTGCAATTTTTTTTTATCACGCGGCTCACTGCAACATACATTAACTCATCATGTACATTAATCTAACTCATAAATACATTATCTTATCCCAAAAATGTTATTATTCTAACACATAATATACATTATACAGTGTATAACCGCTCACGTAAATCAAGCTAGTTAGAACGTAGCCATTTTAAAACTCCACTCATGAATTACTATTTTGTTGTCGTAGTTTTACTGTGAGTCTGTGAGTTAGAAATAGTCAAAATAATAATCAAATATAGCAAAATAATTTATGAAATAATGCCACGACAAAATATAAATATATTATTGTTAGTATTTTTGTGATAGATTTATTTCTTTCATAACATGAAAAATTTTAATATGAAGTATTGAATACACTATTCTTAGATTTTTTATAATCTTAAAATAGAGGAATGCTTTATATTCACTTATAAAAATCATTCTCTATTTATTATATCTTCACTATTGTAAGATTAATCAGAATTTAACATATATAACCCAAGTCTTGTTCATAGAGTTCACCATGATAAACACACACGAAATAGAATTTCTGACTTTACAATTGTATTAATAACATGCTTACCAATTCTTCTAAATTTTAACATTTAATTGTTGATGACCTCATTTGTTACATCATCACATTAGAAGGCATTTGGTTTATGCAATGTGCTAATGAATTTCACATTACCTTAAAGAATGTTATTTATTTTTGTTTGGTTTCTAAAGATGTGAGGTTCTTGACTTCTTGAGAATAGTTTTGTATTTTTTTTGTTACATTTTGTAATATCATATTACTTCTAAATTATATTCTTAGATAATCTAATTTAACCCAAATTAAACTCACTCTATGTGGGTTGGTATAGAGCCATAGAGGGTATGGAATATAATAGGATGTTTTCTTTTTTTTATGCATTAGGTAAAATAATTTTTGAAAAATCATATAATTGTGTAGATGTGGAGCATTATATTAATTGTATGTATAGCATAGAATAATTTTTTTTATTCTAAAAATTAATTCATCAAGCTAAGAGCTCAAGCTCACCTGCCATGAATTAAGAATGGTTAGTTAACATGCAAGATGTGTTTGATTTTTTTAATTTCATATTTTTTGTGTTCCCTAACCAATAATAGAAGTATTGGTATGTGATTAGGTATATGATTAATTAAGTAATTTTAATATTAAGGATGATTAAATAATTATGATTCATATTATATTGTTATTTAGAAGTAAGCAAATCTGGTGATATGATTGCCTATCAAACAACCCATCTATAAGAACTCCAACTTTTACAAAATATGATATGAGCGCATTAGACATTAAATTTTTGTAAGGATTTTCGATTGTCATATATATAGTACATATAATTATAGATTAGCAGTTGTGCAAATAATTTTACAAGGTAAATATATAGGATTTTTGTCTTTGTCATTGCTATTTCTACATTATTATTGTCATGTCATTCTCATCACGTCATTCATACAATTGCATTACCATGTTAACAGTAATATCACTTTATTGCTCGTACGGATTTAGCTCACTCGTTCAGTAGGTATTATTTGGGACAAGAGACTAAGATTCGAAACTCGACAGCGACTATGAAGATTATGCCATGTCTACTAAGTCACTGAGTTACCATGCTCTGTCAAGCCGAGGATGCAGGGGCTTTTGAATTGAAGATTCATACCTTTTGGGGTAAGTAGTACCACCTTATCATATATCCTTACCAAAAATAAATAAATAAACAAAAATTTCATCAACTAGACTGAAACCATACCAAATAAATAAATAAATAAATAAAAATGCCATAAACTAGAATTAAACCATGGTAATAATTTATTAAGCCACCAATTCAACCGCTTATACCATACTACTTTTTTTAATACTACAAATTCTATTACAATGTAGTATGTGTTCTCGAGCCCACAACCTCTCAAATGAGGGAGTAACTTGGTGCCATTGGACCACAAGGTCCTTGGCACTTATACCATACTATTAATTTGTTCACATATTTATTATTTTATTTAATGTAAACATTAATTTGAAAAAACTTCTAAAATACATATAATTGTTCTAAAATCAAAGTCTTTCAGTTCTTTTCTAAAATAAATAGTTTTAAACAAATATAATAATAATAATAATAATAATAATAATAATAATAATGACAACTTTGCAAATAAATAGTTCTTTTAAGGAGTAAAATAATTTTAACTTTAGAAATATTTCTTTTTAAACTTACTGTAATTATTTTATTTTATTTATTTATTATTAATTAACATAAATATTTACTTTAGCTTATTTATATCAACTAATAATAATAATTTTGAGTTTTGACAAATAGGTGTACTAAAAGACTCAATTTAAAAAAAAAATTGCATGTTATTATGTGATTTTAAAGTTAATGTTTATATTAAATAAAATAATAAATATATTAGTAAATTAATAGTGTGGTCCACTGGTGCAATGGTTGGAGGCTTCACAAATTATTTAAGTGATCAATTGGTTCAATTAGGTGAGGAGACAAGTATCTCTATTTAGAAAATATATTTAAAAGAGAAATGTTATCCTCTCCTTCCAAATGTTTTTCAGGTTCTGTTTGGCAGAGCTTATAGCTTATTTTAAGCTATTAATAAGCTGTAAACTTTGTTTAGTAATGTTTTTAAAATAAGTTAGTAACTTAAAATAAGAGCTTATTTTGAAATGCTATCTTAGATAGCATTTAAAAAATAAGAGCAATTCGCCTCCGCGTAGGAGCGCCTAGTGCCTAGGCGGTGCCTAGGGGACCGATTTTTGCAACAGTGCTTTTGATTATTTCAAAATATCAAGATTAGTCTTCGACTTGCAATTAAACCAAATTAAGTCATTGATGCCTGCATGGGCAGCTCAGTTATGTTGGTCACATGGATGAAGTTTGAGAAAAAATACTAGGGATCGAATCTCACCAATGGCAATGTATGGGAGCAACCTCTCAAAGTGAGGGTCGATCTCTTTGTGCGAAGTCAAGCAAAAGTCTAACTCCTGTGTTGTGAATTGTGATGATATAGGGGTTGAGGATTCAACATTTTTGGGAAAAATTAAAAACTTAAGTCATTGACTATACATTTGTTACCTAATTTAGTAATCTGGTCAATTATCTAGGAAAATATAGGGGTAATATTAATAATACCACCTAAAGTTGGAATACTAATTACTTGATGATCCCAATTGACAAGGTTCTCAAGAAATGTGCTATAATAATATGCTATATTTATATTTATTGGCACACAAAGTTCGCCTTTCTGAGGGGATCTTGTTTCTTGCTTAAAGACTGTGTTTTGGTACCTCTAATAATTGACCATTTCCAACAAAATCATAATCTTACTAAACAATACTTTATTAATATGTGCTATATTATTTTAAATTTCTAGTGGGCACATTTAATTTTTTATTAGGTACATGAGAAAAGATCACTACAAGAAGAAAACATTATAAAACCTTAGATCATCACATCTTTATAGCACTGTTACAGCAAAGGGCAAACATTTTTTTTTTTTATCATGCAGTTTGTCAAATACATATAACCCTAAATTTGAAGACACATCACAAAAATATGTCAACCAATTTACATACCTATTAGCTTCTCGGTGAACATTTCGTATTAAATAATATCAATGGAGCTCTACCAAACTACCTCGTCAGCTTCTATGCATATTTATTGATTGCTACCAAATCGAATTGCGATTATTTTAGAGTTTGAAAATGGAATTTTTGATTATTTATTGAAAATTGTGTCATTTTTATTTTATTACATATTAGTTAGTATGATGATTATAAGTTTAAACTTCAAATTCAAAGATACCTCATCATTCTTATTTTAAATATCGATAGAAAAAGTAAATCGTGAGATGTGTCTCAAACTTACCAATTAGAAATACTTCTACGTGTGTTCATAATGATTATAAACTATTGAATTGATGATTCTATTTTTCTTTTAATTGCATCTTTTTAAAATGGGAGTTCTTATGAAAGCATAGATTATAACGTGTAGAAAAACTTGTGTGAGACGGGTTGAGTCAAGATGTAAATGTAACACTTATACGCATAAATGTCATACTTATATGCTCAAATGTAATACTAATCATGAATAAAAATTTTGTTACTTATAAGGGTAAATGTAATACTTTTAAGGGGAAAAACAATACTTTTACATTTCAGTTTAAAAGTATTACATTTTTCTTCAAAAGTATTATATTTTCCCTTATAAGTAAGGAAAACTTGTCAACATTACTTATTATGGAAAATGTAATACTTTTTCTCTTATAAGTAACAAAAGTTGTATTCCTGATTAGTATTATATTTGAGTATATAAGTATGACATTTGCACATATAAGTGTGACATTTGCATGATGCATGCTTCAACCCAACCCGACCCGTCTCACGAATAAGGACCCGTGAGACGGTCTCACACAAGTGTGACCCATAATGTGTTCTAACTTGTTTGTCCTTCTAGAAGATTACAAGGCGTTATTATACAGTCGTTATACTGTGGACCATGGGTCATGGTTGAGACTGCAGTTGTGTTGAACTGATACTACAGTTATGTTGAAAGGATACTACAATTGTGTTGAAAGGGAATTGCAGTTGCGCAGAACAGAGGTCGTGTCATCCATCTGGAATTGTAGTTGTGTTAAACGAATACTGCAGTTGTATTGAACGGATACTGCAGTTTTGTTGAACGGGTGAATCACCTCTGTTCCGTGCAACTGCAGTTTCCTTTCAACACAACTGCAATATCTTTTCAACACAACTGCAGTATCCGTTCAATACAACTGCAGTATCAGTTATGATCATTGTGGACCATGGTCCACAATATAATTTGCGGTTATCATATATGATTTACATTTCTTTTTTAAAAATGGCATATCTTACATCCAGAAGATTTATCTTAAGGAATATTTGGTTGATGTTATTTTAAATTGTCCAAAATCATTTTTTTAAAAGGAAAGAGTGCAGAGAGGTTACAAAATTCGTTTTCTAATTGTCCAATTCTTTTTCTAGAAAATTGTCCAATTTTTCACTTACTAAACAACCCAAATTAACTAATAATCATCAAGTTAATAAGAGATTACTTTTGATTTGAATAAATACAATTAATATTTACCATTTTATTTAGAAAAAATATAATTAATAAAAGGTATCGTACCTCTTTCTCCGTAACATAAATTTAAAAAAAAAACTTGATATTTTATATAAATAGTTATCAGTTTATATATATATATAAAACTATTACTATCTGTATTTTAGTAAATACGGGTTGAAACCTGGAAAAAGAAGTCTAATCTTTTTCTTTCTCCTCCTCTAAGCGGTGTCAAATATGTGAGTTGACTTGCGATCTATGTAGTTATTATTTGAACTAGATAACACTAATATGGTTAAATATGAATTTGTTCAGGTTGGACAAAAAGTTAAAAATCTTAATTTGAACCAACCCATAGCCTAAAAGATTAAAAAATATTAAAGTTATTTTTTTTCTTAGTAAAGACTTATTACATTTATCAATGGCCAATTAAAGTATAAAGTATGTTGTGTTAGACTAAACAATAAAAATTTTGCATCGGTGCAGCACTCAATTTTTTTTTTTAACTTCAATTTCTCTAGTTTATAGAATTACTGTTATTATATTTTCAATGCCTTATTAAATATGATTGAGTTTTTTTTTTTTTTTTTGAAAACAAATATGATTGAGTTGAATCAAGTGAAACAATAAAAACTCAGGGTGCGTTTGGTTCGCACATGGGAATCGGAATGGGAATGGGTATCAAATACTTGGTAAGGGTAATGGGTTTTGGTGAAAGTATTTAGCATGTTTGGTAGTTGGGTGGAATGGGAATGATTATTAATAGTTGGGGAAGAAATGATGAAGGAAGATGAAACCCTTATTTAATAAGGGTATGGGTTTTGCCATTAATGGGTTATTCCAAACCCATAGTAGCATTCACAAAACCTATTAACCAAACACTAACAATCACTTTGATACCCATACTTTATGCCTAAACCCCCAACCAAACACACCCTCAGATCCACCTGACCCACATCTCAAAAATAATTTTAGTTAGCGGGATAAATGTTGAGCGGCGACAAAAATTAGCAGTAAGTCCAGGTGGGATAGCAGAGGCTTTTCCGCATCTTTCCAAATTTCATTGCTTTTAGTAGTAAACCCCACACATCTCTCTTTCCTCAAAACTTTTCGCAATTTTCAACCCTCCTTTTTCCCGCTTGTTTTTTTCACTTTACTCCCTTCCTAAAGGCTAAAGCTGAACCCTGAATCACCTAAATCATATGCCCGCCCGTCCTTCATTTTCTTTTTCTTCTCCTTTTACACTCTACTCCCTACACGCCTAAAGCCTAAAACTCAACAACTATTAAATTTATCAAAGGGTGCGTTTGGTTTGCACATGGGAATTGGAATCGGAATGGGTATCAAATACTTGGTAAGGGTAATGGGTTTTGGTGAAAGTATTTAGCATATTTGGTAGTTGGGTGGGATGGGAATGATTATTAATAGTTGGGAAAGAAATGATGAAAGGAGATGAAACCCTTATTTAATAAGGGTATGGGTTTTGCCATTAATGGGGTATTCCAAACCCATAGTAGCATTCATAAAACTTATCAACCAAACACTAACAATCACTTTGATACCCATACCTTATGCCTAAACCCCCCAACCAAACACACCCAAATTCTTCCCATTTTATGGTACTTAGTTACTTACCTCTAAGAGCATCTACATCGCACGATTATTGTTGATTTTTGAAATAATATTTGTCCACATGGAGAAGAGACAAGGAAGAGAGAGAAGAGGAGAGTTCCTTCTGCAAGAGTTGAGTTTATTTCAGAAAGTGAGACCCACAACTTTAATATTTCAGTCGCGAAAACCGTGTGACATCCACAAGAAGCGCCTAGCACCGAATGCGCCCGCTGGACGCGTCAGGCGCACCTGACAGATAGCTTTTTAATTTTTCTTAATAAATCAAATTTTTTTTCTCCCATTTTCTCTTTCCTAATCTCACTTACAAAAACTTTCAAAAAAAAACTCCATTGATAAGGATGCTCTAAACAAAATTTCGACTCGAAATTTATTTCCTGACGTAACAACATCTGATTAGATGTATTAATCTTTTATTAAAATTTAGTAGGATTTGCCAATTCATTACATGACATGTCACGAAGGAAAAGATTAGGAAGAGTGGAAAATATTTAATACCTAAAATAGTCCTCGACTATAGTGGTTTTTCTCAATTTCGTCTTAAACGACTTTGGTGACCTAATATAGTCCCAGACTTTTATGTTTTTGCTCACTATAATCCTCCATTTGTTAATCTGTTAAGTTGGTGTTAAATAGAGGGTTAATTTTGTAATTTTAATATTGTCTTCTTTTTATTCCACCTGCGAAATCCCACAGAATTGAAGAAAACTAATCTTTCCATACCAATTACCAACCTTCCTTCATATTTTCTTGAAACATCAATTTTTAAAACATGCACAACAACAATCAGACAATCACAAGAGGACAACCATCATTCTGGGCTCGCCCAATCGCCATGTCTGTCGCTGTTGAAAGGAAACCTTCCTAGGTAGAATTCCAGGATGCTCACCCCTAGGCTCCATATATCGCCGGCGTAGCCATTGTACTGGTCGTGATTCAGATCGGAGTTGATCATCTCGGGGCTCATGAAGGCAATCGTTCCGATGGAGGAGTTGCAATCCATGGTGGCGACGAGGATTCGAGAAACCCCAAAATCAGCTATCTTCACCATACGCTAAGAACTGATAAGCAGATTGGAGGGTTTGATATCACGATGAACAATCTTACGACGGTGGAGATAATAGAGGCTGGAGAGAATCTGGCAGGTGAGATCAGCTAAGGAGGGTGACGGTCGCCGGACCACTGCTGGCCGCCGGCCCCCACACTCCTATCTCACCCAACTGAGCTGCACCACCGGATCGGACTCCAACATTGCAAGGCTAATGTATGAATATTTATGTATAAGGAATTGAGATATGAATGTGTGAATATTGTGGAATACGTATATTGAATTCTGTATGAAAGGATATGAATTGTGTGGAATACGTATAAATTTACAAAATTGACCCTCTATTTAACGCCAACTTAGCAGATTAACAAACGGAAGACTATAGTGAGAAAAACCACAAAAATCTGGGACTACTTCAGGTCACCAAAGTTGTTTAGGACGAAATTGAGAAAAACCACTATAATCGAGGACTATTTTGGGTATTAACTCTTTTCATTTTCATTAATAGTCCGTATTTTTTAAAGGCTGTTTTTTTTCATATCTAAAATTAAAAATAGTATTATTACATTTTTTTTTATTCACAACGTTGGGGGTAAAAGTTGATAAACTGAAAAGCATTAAGACAACTAAAGTAAAGTAAAAAATGAGGACAAAAATTCCCTTTTTTGTCCTATATTTATACTTTGATCTTTTCAAATTTTTATCACAATCCATTAGCGTGCAACATATAGTGACTAAAGGACACATGTTACGTAGCTTTGTAAATAATTAGAATAGCAACTATACAAATAAGAGCTAATAAAGTTAAGCATATGCCAAAAACCTTGTGGTCAAGCGGCATAGCTATGGCCCTCCCAAGTGAGAAGTTACAGGTTTGATTTCCAGTGGTCATATTGATTTTCATAAGGAAGGTATATAAATACTTATTGTGCATCAACCTTGACATAAAAAATGTTTATGCACAAAGCGACAAACAATTTAACTCCAAGTTAGTACACACACTTTCAAGTACTAATGGATGCATGTATGGATGTGGAAATTATAGATGAAACTGGACAAGTTGCGACATTAATATTCGGACTACTTGCAGTTACTATCAACATTAATATTCGGACTACCTACAGTTACTATCAAGTAAACAAATTATGAAAATAGAACAAGAGGTACTACTCATAAACCTTCTACAAATATAATAAATATTAATATTTTATTCAATACTTCCACATGAAGCATGTAGGGGAAAAAGCTATCACTACAAAATATCAACATGCGCTTGCAAGATCAAGAGTTCATAGTGCAACTAAGATCCTAGTCATATATACAACAAGGCAAATTCAATTCATAGCTTCCTACACTATAATCTCATTGCATGACTTATGATGCAGGATGTAGATGTGTCCACATTTTTTATTGGAGGATGTATTCTCACGTGAACCTTCCAAAATAAATAAATTAAATAAATAATAATAATTTTTATTCTTGTAATGTATTTATTCTTCTAAGTTTTTTTTTTTTTTTTTTAAGAGCGGGAGGGACCCGGGGGTCCCAAAAAATTAACGACGTCTACTAGTAGCAATGCCCCAAGCATCACGGTGCAGCAGCTCCTTCAAGTTATCGGGAGGCTGGTCCAGAATTGTTGTACCCCACAGCGAATTTTGTCCCATGTTGACTAGAAAATTCGCACATTGATTACCTTCTCGCAGGACATGAATAATCTTAATATTCTGAAATTGATCATTCTAAGTTTTTTTTAATGTTTATTCATATGAATCATTATTTTAATTATTAATTACGTAGTATAATTTATCTCTTTAATGGAGTATCTAAATACAATTGTTATGTACGTATTAACAATTAATTAAATATTGTTAAAAATTAAATAAGTAATAATTAGAGTCAAATTATATTAATTAAATAAGGCAAATAAGAAAGATAGAACGGAGTGAAAGAGTAGTTGAAATTTGGTAGTGAATGAAGAAAGTAATGAGTAGAGCTGGCACAAAAAAAATCCCACAGCAAACAGAAAACTATGGTTCGCAGAAAAAACACGTAAGCATATCTGCAGGCCAGACTGGAGGCCGAGGCATGAAAAGTTTGTGTTTACAGTATTTAAAGTATGAAAAGCTATTTTCAAAAAAAAAAAAAAAAGTATGAAAAGCTAGCTAGCTGCACAGCGAGACTATATGAATATAATTTATTTATTTATTTATTTTTTGAGAGAGACTATACGAATATAATTGAAATCACCAACCCAACTTTCCTAGTCCGGAGAGCGACCCCAACGTTAACAACACTAACATAAAATCTTCTCTCTTTTCCCATCTGCCTTCCCTCTATATTCTTCAATAATTCCAGCTGGACGTACATGCCCACACAATTTTACGTTTATTTTATAACTGATAGCGTAAATGTAAACGGGTCTACGATTACGCTACGGATACGTGTGTTACGTGTGGTGAAGGATGCCGCTCGGCCGGTTAATCGGTCGCTCTACCGGTTGACGACTGAGCGGTAAGAAGCTATATCGCTCTACAGGTGACGAACAGTAACAAGGAGAGAGCAAGAGAGACGAATGAGCAAATCACAAGTGTATTAGTGTAGTACTGATGAGTCCCCTCTCCAGTGAGGGGAATGACCCCTATTTATACAAAGTGGATTCACTATGCACATGGTGTCTGATATGCAAGTGGAGGGCATATGGGCTGTCACTCCGCAAAATGCGCATCGGTTTGCTCGAAGTGGTTGAGTTGCTCGAGGTGATGAAAACACGGATCCCCTATTCCCGAAAAGTTGTCGGTCGTCACATCAAGCAACTGTTGCGCTCGTGAGCCTCCAATCCACAAGGTGTGTTGCTTCCGATCATGCGGCTGACGGACCGGCGACCGTCGACGGACCGTTGGGTGACCGTTGACGGACAGGTTGGGTGACCGACGGACAGGTGATCTACGGACCGACTAGTACATGTGCATATTTACCCATCACAAGTCCCCCACTTCTTGAATCTGCGAGAGTCGTCAGGTTCGAGAAGTAGAATGTGTTCCAGGCGGCCAACTTGTTGCGAGCAAAGCCTCCCCGGTTTGAATGCCTTGATAGTCCGTGATTAACCCCTCAAGTTTGAGTTGAACATGAGGGGCGTGATTTACGCTGGTTGCCTCGTTAAAAACCTTAGACTAAGAAAAACCCTATGGGAAAAAACCTAGCTAAGGGAAAAAGAGTACAACCAAAAAGGCGTAATCATTAAAGACGGGTTCGTCCTGGTTGTTTCCGATCGTCGAGCAATGGATCATTTAGCGGATTTTGTTCACATCTTTTCCATGGTTTGGAGATGGGTCTTCCCTTGGTGATACCTTGGTCGTTGACGGACCAATCAAGTTCTCCACGGCTGGGGATGAGGAAGGTAGCACATACGAATCACCGAGTGGTTGACTTGACCAGCACCAGACCAAATGGGGTGATTGTTACCGGTCAGCTGAGTGATTTTTATGATCCGAGCACCTGTGTGTATATTTCTTCCAGTTTGACACTTCGGACTTGCCACGAACAATGCTCCCACTAGTAGTCTTCCAAGCTACTTTGCTTCTTACATGACCCATTAGCCTTTTTGGATCAACCCACTTTCTCAAAAAACCCAAATTTTTTGTATAAATATCCCCCTACCATCTTCACCTCACAATCAAG
>NC_044916.1:6718870-6775051 GCF_003576645.1 Ipomoea triloba
TTTGCTAATGTAGCATGTCGCAAGACAAAAAATGGTGTATGCGCGACTATGACAGCGATGATGAGGATGTTAGTGCGTCTGAGGAATCGAGTAATTCTGACGATGCGCCCCAAGCTCGTTCGCACGTTACCCCGCGATCCAAGCGTTCAAAAATTTCATCAAAGAATTTTGAGGTTCAACTAGGCGAAGGTACCTCCCATAATCCCAAGGAACTCTCAAGAAGTCAAACTGGAGTATCACGTGACTATGTCGACTTGGATTCCGATGGTGCTCGTATCGTTGGAATTGATTTTACCGAAAAAGAGGTAGAACAACTCAAGAAGCTAATTGGAAAGGGGATTTCTTACTCAATTGATCGTCGTCCTTCCAACATCATTGATTGCCACCAAAAGAATTGGGTAGGTGTACATTTTGATTCCTTGAAAGCCGGTTTGCGCATCCCCTTTGACCCATTCCTTGTTGACTTCGTGAATTATTACGGCATAGTTCCAGGTCAGATAGCACCCAACGCACATCGTATTCTTGCATGCTACCCTCAGATTTGCAAACGTCACCAAGTGCCTTGTACACTAGAACTCTTCAATTTTCTCCATCTGGTAAAGTGCATGGGGAAGAACCATCGCAACGGTTTTGTCATTATCCAATGTCGTGGGACGGCTGGGAAAGTTTCTGACTTGCCTGACAACAACCGTAGATGGAAAGAGAAATTTCTTCGGGTACGTCTGGATGGTGATCTTCCTTTCAAAAATGAATGGTCTCGTCGGATGCGTAAGTGCGTGGTACCCCCTGAGACTCCAGAGATTCACATTGCTGTTGAGAAGATTAAGTCTGAATGCTATTCTTGGGAGATTTACCACTCCGCAGAGGCTTTTGATGCAGCTCGACTCCCTGCTCTAATTTACGGGGCCCAAGGTTGGATCTTAAACGGTTAGCACATGTCTCCCCTTTTAATCTTTGATTCCTCACACGCTTTGTTATTTCTTATTAACATCCAGGAGCGCCGGATATTGATCCTGAATTAAAGGAACTGCTAGGTGCAGGCGCAAGCGGGAGTAGTCGATCTGGATTGCCAAAGATTATTTTGAAAAAGAAATTTGTACCTCCTACTATCCCCCGTTATGAATTTGGTAGCCCTGGCTTTCCTTCTGCTCCGTTTCCCCCTAAATCACATGGGAAGCGTCCCATAGGTGAGGTTGAAAGTGAGGTGTCGGGGAACGCTTTTGCCACTTGTCCTAACTTCGACGGGGAGTCTCCACTTGTGAGCGCGTTGACCCGCGCACCAGTTGATTTGCGAAAAATGTTCGATCTGTTACTCCAGCTGAGTCCTCCACCCTCGGGCATCGCCACTTTGTCCAACGAAAAAGTTGCTGAGCAGCTAGCCCATCACCTAGCTAACGTACTTACTCCAATCATTGAGTTGCTGATCTCTCTTTTCTTCGTTTAGTACTTTCTAAACTGTGGTTTATGATCGTGTTTATGTCAGGTGTACTTTCTAAACTGTGGTTTATGATCGTGTTTATGTCAGGTTTACTTTCTAAACTGTGGTTTATGATCGTGTTTATGTCAGGTTGCTAGCACAGGCTGTGGTTTATGATCGTGTTTATGTCAGGTTGCTAGCACAGGCGCCGAGCTGTTCCTGCGATGCCAGCTTACTGCTATAGGATGGGAAAAGGAAACAAAATCACTCAGGGCCACCGTGAGGGATCAGGAAAACCAACTCGAATCTCGTCGAGAACAAATATCCCATTTAGACGCCCAACTCTATTCTTTGGGACAGTATCCGAATTCCGATCAGTTTCGTCGAGATGCCATTGCTTATTTCGTATCTCGACCATCCNTTGGTACTTTCTAAACTGTGGTTTATGATCGTGTTTATGTCAGGTTGCTAGCACAGGCGCCGAGTTGTTCCTGCGATGCCAGCTTACTGCTATAGGATGGGAAAAGGAAACACAATCACTCAGGGCCACCGTGAGGGATCAGGAAAACCAACTCGAATCTCGTCGAGAACAAATATCCCATTTGGACGCCCAACTCTATTCTTTGGGACAGTATCCGAATTCCGATCAGTTTCGTCGAGATGCCATTGCTTATTTCGTATCTCGACCATCCGAGGTGCCCGGTCTGTTATCTGCTTTATGTCCCTCCGAGGATGCGGCTATTCCTTTGTTCCATATGTTCCGAGAAGACCCAGTGATATCAGCGATGATACGTAAGGTGACCGCATGGGGTTATCTCAAAGGAACAAGGGGCATGCAACAAACTTTGTATCACATATTACAAAATGCTCTCCCTGAGGATTGGGAATCGGTTCGTACCGTTCTGCCCGAAGATCTGACACCTCCTGGTCCAGAGCCCTTCAAGAAGCCTCCGACGGGTCCTTCCTCATCGCGTGGTCAAGATCCATGATTGTTTTGTTCTCCGTAGTTGCTTGTTTGTGGAGTGTGATCGGGAGACCGACCCCGCTTGTGTCGGTTGTATTTTTAACTTTGCGTGTATGAATCATTTCCTTCCTTCACTTTGTCATTACGTAACATGTTGTTTCCTTGATTGGGTGTTTGCTCGTGGACGCCATTGGTTGATTTGTCGACAGATGCCTCACATCCATCAATTGACATATCACTTTGTCACAAGTTACTTGACATCAGAGTGGTTGGCCAAGTATACGTTGCCATCCAGGTGGCCGATCGTCCGTTGCTCCTCATCCAAGCGATTTGTCTACCGATTGCTCGCCATATCGACATAGATTGTTTATCGTCCAAGTGATTGGTCAAAACACGGTAGATTACTACACACCAAGTAATCTGTCGATATGCAAGTGGTTGTTCAACATATCACTCTGTCAATGGCTTGATGTTGAAGTGGTTGTTGTCCGTTGAAGGTGGCTAGGCTTCCCAGCGGATGATCGACCAGATTGCATAACATTCAAGTGGTCGAATCGCCCGTCACACGAAGTGCTTAGTGTAGGTTGATTGGCGTCCACAAATGCTTCGCTCGTCGGTGGTGTAGGTTGATTGGCGTCCACAAATGCTTCGCTCGTCGGTGCAGGTTGTGCTTAGTTGGCTACAAATGCTTCGCTCGTCGGTGCAGGTTGTGCTTAGTTGGCTGGGACAGGTTGATCGGCATGTGCAGGTTGTGCTTAGTTGGCTGGGACAGGTTGATCGGCATCTGCAGGTTGTGCTTAGTTGGCTGGGACAGGTTGATCGGCATCCGCAGGTTGTGCTTAGTTGGCTGGGACAGGTTGATCGGCATCCACAAGTGTTTCGCGTTGGTGCGGGTTGTGCTTGGTTGGCTGGTGCAGGTTGATCGACATCCGCAAGTGTTTCGCTCGTTGGTGCGGGTTGTGCTTGGTTGGCTGGTGCAGGTTGATCGGCATCCGCAAGTGTTTCGCTCGTCGGTGCAGGTTGTGCTTGGTTGGCTGGTGTTGGTTGCTTGACTCCCAAGATGTTGGTCGACTGATCAACCATCTTGCAAATTCCTTGACATAAGATAATATTCAAGCTTCTCTATGCTTTCTTGCAGTTTTTCAAGTAGTACATTCTCTTATCTCTTCAAGCTTCTCTATGCTTTCTTGCAATTTCTCAAGTAGTATATTCTTCCATCCAACTCTCGCTGCTAACAAACTTGCACAACTTGGCTGCTCTGATGGTTACATTTACTCGTGCATGTCGAACAAAACCCCAAACGAAGATTCAGGTTGAACAAAACTCCAAACGAATATTCGTGCAGGTCAAACAAAACCCCAAACGGAGATCCGTGCAGGTCGAACAAAACCCCAAACAGAGATCCATGCAGGTCGAACAAAACCCCAAACGGATCCGTGCAGGTCGAACAAAACCCCAAACGGAGATCCGTGCAGGTCGAATCATAACCCCAAACGTGCAGGTCGAACACAACCCCAAACGAAGATTCGTGCAGGTCGAACAAAACCCCAAACGAAAAATTCGTGCAGGTTGAGCATAACCCCAAACGTGCAGGTCGAACAAAACTCCAAACGGAGATCCGTGCAGGTCGAATCATAACCCCAAACGTGCAGGTCGAACACAACCCCAAACGAAGATTCGTGTAGGTCGAAAAAACCCCAAACGAAAAATTCGTGCAGGTCGATCATAACCCCAAACGTGCAGGTCGAACAAAACCCCAAACGGATCCGTGCAGGTCGAACAAAACCCCAAACGGAGATCCATGCAGGTCGAATAAAACCCAAACGTGCAGGTCGAACACAACCCCAAACGAAGATTCGTGCAGGTCGAACAAAACCCCAAACGAAAATTCGTGCAGGTCGAACATAACCCCAAACGTGCAGGTCGAACAACACCCCAAACGGAGATCCGTGCAGGTCGAACAAAACCCCAAACGGAGATCCGTGCAGGTAGAATAAAACCCCAAACGAAAATTCGTGCAGGTCGAACATAACCCCAAACGAAAATCCGTGCAGGTCGAACACAACCCCAAACGAACGTGCAGGTCGAACACAACCCCAAACGAACGTGCAGGTCGAACTAAACTCCAAACGAAGAAGTCTAAGACTTGTAGGATCCCATGGTCAGACAGCTAACCCATTCTTCCATGCATCTTGGTTGTCCACCCAACCAGCTAAGCCTTCCGTTCCGCTTGTAGTGCGTTCTTTGAGCCGCTTCTTTGTAATCATCCGTGATGTTTGTCGATCATGGTTACCTCGAACCCCCAATCGGAATTTAGCACTCTTTTGAATTCGGTCGAAAACACTTCTGCGTGGTATGACGTCATCCTGTCGATGCTTTTTATGTTCTTCTCGATCTAGTCTTTGCGTACGATTCGCCAATCGAACTTCCTCTTGGTTGCTCCCTTGAGGTTGTAGATGCGACTGTTGTGCATCGAAAAGTTGAGGCATTTGTTGTTGAGCGATAGGACTCTGAGGGTTCGTCGTCATTCGGGGGGTGGGTGTCGTAACATAGTACCCAAGAGTTCCCAGCCCTGGTTGGCACATCGGTGTGGGTCCATGTTGCGGTGCTCCTTGTATTTGATTCCCTCCAAATATACTTGGCGTTGAGGTCAACGTTTGGCCTACTGGCAGCAACATGGCACATGTAATTGTCATTTGAAAATTCGTTTGTCCAGCATGTAGGCCTTCGCTCGAACCAACCGGTTGGGTTGGTTGTATGTTTTTTCTTGACGGATTGGACGTGAGCTCGTTGTTCAAGTTCCTTGACCGATCTAATTGTTGGCGTAAATCGTCCTCTAGAACTGCTTTAGTCACCCGACGGGTTGAATTTCTCTTTCGCATGTGACTTCGGCTACGATTTCTCCTGCTGTTCGTCATTTTAAGACGGATAATAGTGTGAAGAAAGAAAAGATAAAGGGATAGAACAGAGTGACTCGTTCAATCCCCACAGACGGCGCCAATGATAGCGTAAATGTAAACGGGTCTACGATTACGCTACGGATACGTGTGTTACGTGTGGTGAAGGATGCCGCTCGGCCGGTTAATCGGTCGCTCTACCGGTTGACGACTGAGCGGTAAGAAGCTATATCGCTCTACAGGTGACGAACAGTAACAAGGAGAGAGCAAGAGAGACGAATGAGCAAATCACAAGTGTATTAGTGTAGTACTGATGAGTCCCCTCTCCAGTGAGGGGAATGACCCCTATTTATACAAAGTGGATTCACTATGCACATGGTGTCTGATATGCAAGTGGAGGGCATATGGGCTGTCACTCCGCAAAATGCGCATCGGTTTGCTCGAAGTGGTTGAGTTGCTCGAGGTGATGAAAACACGGATCCCCTGTTCCCGAAAAGTTGTCGACGGCCGTTGGGTGACCGTTGACGGACAGGTTGGGTGACCGACGGACAGGTGATCTACGGACCGACTAGTACATGTGCATATTTACCCATCAATAACTTAAGTTTTTCGATTTCATCTATACTTTAAACTTTCACTTTATTGTTGAAAGCATATTTTAAGTATGTCTTTTCATTTACTAGACCATACCAATCTCCTAAAGACACTTTTTCTTCTAAATTTGTAAAATTGTAAGTCATTTTCCAGTTTCATCACCAACATAACTCACCAAGCCTTTCCCTTTCTAATTTAGTAACGATTTATTCTTTGAAAACTTAACCCTATTAACCAAAATTTCAAATAATTAGACAAACCCTACAGCTCTTATACATTTTTTTTAAAAATATAACTAACCCTATTACATTGTAGGGTCGGTTAATCTATACTTTCTCAACATGTTGAAACACAAAGAAATATAGCCTCCACTCTGGCTCGATCACATAACCTTCCATATGAGAGAGTCAACTACATGTCATCTGAGCACAAGGTGCTTGGCCACATACGTACATATTAAGAGACTATAGTTCACATATTGTTTGGAGTCCATTAATAATAAATGTGAGGAGACATATTGAACATGTAATATATAAATATAAATGTGCAGTCCAATTATCAATTAGTCTTTTAGTTGGGATCAAACACATGCTTCAATTTGGTATTAGATTATGTAATCAATTGAGGATTAAATTATTATGTGGTTTTAAAAAAAAATTATTATGAGGATATAGACTATAATCATTTTTTTTCTATACTAGTTGAATATAAATATTTATTATTATGTGGTTTAAAAAAAAATTATTATGAGGATATAGACTATAATCATTTTTTTTCTATACTAGTTGAATATAAATATTTTTGCATTAATTTTGGATCATGGGTTTACACATTAGGAATGAAAATAAAAATCGTAGTTGGTGTTTTAAAAGACAGTTTACTACTGACTCACAAGTCAACAATTGCCTCCACTAAGGCTCGAATCCATTCCCATCATCCATGTGAGAGTGTTAATCGGAATACCGGATGCCACTTGACCACAAGGTCTTTGGCATATAGCTATAAGATTTGATTACCCATTCAATTAAAAATCTCATTCCCTAATTAAAAATGGGTATCACTCCATCTTATTGGTAATCTAATTTTTAAGTTTGGATTAGTACTTTTAGATTTTTGTTTTGATTTTTTTTGTTCATATTTATGCTTTGAATGTCATTATATATAGGATCAATTGTTTTGATTTTTCGTGTTTTTTTTTTGTATTTTATCAATATTGGTAATCATTTCAATTCCACCCAACTACCAAATATGCAAAAAACTTTAACCAAAAGCCATTACTATTACCAAATACTCTGTATTTGATTTATATTCCGATTCTAATTTCCTTGTGAGAACCAAACACACCCTAAGATTGATGATTATGAAATATGAATACATTTTAATTTGAATTGTAGTTTATTTCCACTAGATATATGTAGATTTGTTTTGTCACATTAAAACAAATTAATTCAATCAAACATGTCAAAATATCATTTCATGTATTTTATTATACCCATCATATTATTTGATAGAATATTTTTATGTCAATATATATTCTTCTTTGTTTCATTCAACTCTCTGATATTTTTATTAAAGAAAATTAAATTTTAATAAAAATTTCAATATATTTTTTAATGCGCAAGATATTTTTCTTCTCATGTATAGATTAATTACAAAAATTAAATTCATAATAAAATGGAGGAATATTTACTTCACATGCTAATGCATGCCTTCCCACATTTTTTTTTCTTTTATAACGCAAAAGGAGTGTCGTCCACGCTCTCATGTGGCGTGTGGCAGTGACACCGCGTATATTTCCCCATTTTCGTATATCGCTCCAAGTACTGTCTGTCTACTCATTGCCTTCCTCAATACGTTCCTTTCTCTCTCTCTCTCTCTCTCTCTCCCCCCTTTCTGTTCTCTCTCTGAAAGTCGAGTCGCCATGAAAGTATCAGAGGAGAAGCTCAAAGAGCCGGTTGATCTCGTTGTATCAAGCACCGAAGTACTACTGTCCCTCCTTGATTCCATTACTGAAACTCAAAGCTTCAAGGGAAAATGGTCTCTGATGAGAACGAAGCTCTCGGGGCTTCAGACTCACCTCTCTGAGCTTTCCTCCGCGGCGGCGAATGACAATCCTCTCTCGGCGGACCTTCTCCGGTCGCTCTCCGCCGCGCTTTCCGACGGGATATCTCTCTCGGCTCGCTGCCATAACCCTAACCCTCCCGGCGGGAAGCTGAAGACGCAGAACGACATCGACTCCTTGTCCGCGAAAATCGATAGCCTGAGCAGAGACCTCGAGGTTTTGATAAAGAGCGGGGTTCTCTGCGAAAACGGCGCCGTTTCGGGGAGTAGTTATTCGAAGAGGGAGACGATTAGGGCGGAGACGAGGAATCTGATCACTCGGCTCCAGATCGGGACCACTGAGTCGAAGAACTCGGTGCTCGACTCGCTCCTACGGCTCTTGCAGGAAGACGATAAGAACGTGTTGATTGCGGTGGCGCAGGGAGTGGTTCCGGTGCTCGTCACCCTACTCGATTCCACCTCCTCCCCGGAGATTAAGGAGAAAACCGTTACCGCCTTGGCGAAAATCTCAACCGTCGATTCCAGCAAGCACGTCTTGGTAGCCGAGGGATTGAGTCTCCTCCACAACCTCCTCCGTGTCCTCGAGTCCTGCAGCGTTACGGCCAAGGAAAATTCCTGTATTGCCCTCCAGGTACTGTGCCACAGCAAGGAGAACGCCAGGGCCATCGGGTGCAGAGGAGGAATTTCATCTTTGCTACAGATTTGCCAAACCGGCACGCCCAATTGCCAGGCGGTGGCCGCCGCCGTCCTCAAGAGCTTAGCCGTGTTCGGAGAAATCAAGGACGATTTCATCGAAGAAAACGCGATAATGATCCTCCTGCACCTCTCAAATTCAGGCACGACCTCTGCTCAGGAGAACGCGATCGGGTGTTTATGCAATTTAGTGAACGGAGACGATAATCTCAAGATAATCGTAGCTAGAGAAGGAGGAATCGAGAGCCTCAAGAATTTCTGGGACTCATCTCCTTCGATTCAGAGCCTCGAAGCTCCCGTTGAAATGGTGAGAGCCCTAGCTTCGTGCCCGTTAATCGCCGATTTCTTAGTGGAGCACGAATTCCTGACCCGCATTGCATCCGTTCTCAACTGCGGGGTTCTAGGCGTCCGAATAGCCGCCGCGAGAGCGGTCTCCGACCTAGGGTCCACCGCCAGAACCCGAAAGGAATTGGGCGAAATCGGATCCATCCCGGCGCTAGTGGCAATGCTGGACGGCAAGGCGGTGGAGGAGAAAGACGCCGCCGCGAAAGCCCTCTCAAATCTCATGGCTTACGCCGGAAACCACAGGATTTTCAAGAACGAAGAGAGGGGAATTCCGAGCGTTGTTCAGCTCCTAGACCCGATCCTCCATAATCTGGACAAAAAGGCTCCGATATCGATCTTGAACGCCGTGGTGGAGTCCAAGACTTGCCGGAAAACAATGGTGGCTGCCGGAGCCGTCGCGCATCTGCAGAAACTGGTGGAGATGGAAGTAGATGGCGCCAAGAAGCTCTTGCACCGTCTCTGTCATGGCAAGTTATGGGGAATTTTTAGCAGACCCTGACAGACAACTAGGAACACTGTTAATCTCTGTATCTAGGATAATATATTTATTTAATTGCCTTTTTTTTTCTTGAATTTGTAATTTTGCTTTCTTTTATAGATTGTCGTAGAAAAAAAAAACAAAAACAATTATAATAAATAGATGCTTGTGTATAAATGTTGAATCATGGAAGTATACATCAAAATTAAAGGTTGAAAACTATGTTACATAGTTATGGAAATTGTCCCTTCCAGCCTTGCCATAATTCATGATTTCATGTCTTTGGTTTGTTGTGTATTATCGAGTGACATAAATATAATAGTTAAAGAAATTGAAACTCTGAAAATTAATGATCTTGTATTCTCACATTTGACATGTTGTACAAAATTCACCACATAAGGGAGGCGGACAACTCATGTATTGAAGTAGTTAGGAATTTCACAAAGTAATAAAGTAAGAATAATTATGAGATTTTGTTTAATTAATTACAATGTGCGAGCTTATAGTATTTGATGTAAATGAAAACAAAGGTGAGATTAGGAGCATTTAATCTTTGGATTTGCCGAAATAATTGGCCTCTCAATCAAGTCTTGGGTAGTTGGGTGTTAAAGCTGTCGCTGTCCAACATGAAAAGTACATTTAAACGGTTTTATGAATATGAAAAAGGAATAGGTCAGAAAATTGAGGGTTGACCGTTGACCTCCACATTTTACCTCTATAAGTTAATGTATTAGATTCTCCTGAGACGATACGATAAAAATGACAAAAGTACATGTACGATTCACATTTATCTAATTTACCAAACACCACTATTTTATCTTTACATTAAAAAATTGAATCAATATAATTATTCACTAATTGATTAAATAAAATACAATAAACTCTAAAAAGAAAAGACATTAAAACAGTGATCAATGTATTAACCATGCTTCGCTGTTCACATATACTTTTGATGGATTTTTTTTTTTAAATACTCATAGTATTTTATGAAGTACAGGGTATCTGTTCTATACTTTCTTAGACATTTTACGCCCAAAGAATCTAAACTCTTATTACCACCCTAGATTTCGAACCTATAATGACACATTTAGAATGATAACTGAAATATCATCACACTATATGGTAGTTATCACTTTTTATGAAACTTAATTGAATAAGAATGGCTAGGTACCATTTCTAATTAAATCCTGATATGACGAGTTTACGGATGCTATAATTAGATTTAGAAATTAAAAATATTTATTCGAGCTGGATTTTAATTTATAAGATAAACTGGTATCCAATTATATATATTTATATTATAGTATTATTATTATTGTTGTTGTTATTATTATTATTGTTAATTAGAGTGTATAATTTTTATAAAATATGATAAAAATCAGTTTTATAATAATTCTTTTATTTTTATTTTATTAAAATCTCTCAAACAAGTTTAGTATATTATGGATAGTGATAAACGAGTTTAAAATAGATATGCGTAATGTTTAGTTCGAATGGATTCTAGAAATTATATGAGTAATTCAATTTGGGTAATGTTAAATAGACAAATACCCACCTTGTTGCTCCCTCTCAACTTAAACACAATGGAACAATCGTAACCAAGTTGGTCATGTTGTTAACTTGATATTAACAAAGTTTCGAGTTTGACTTATCGTATGAACAATTTAGCTTATTAATCTTCTTGATTTGAATCGGCTTTCCTCGTCACTCAAAAAAAAAAAAAAAAAGACGCTTAAACACAAGTGTGTGGATTGGGGGAGGGGGAGGGGGAGGGTTGGGGGCAGAGAAAGGGTAAGAGGTTATTAAATCAACCACCTTACTTGTTCTAACAAATTTACCACTTGCCCTAAACTTCAGGTGGGTAAAGAATTTCAAAACTTGCATCTTGTCAAATTCATGTACCCACTATGAATACTTCATCGGATATTATAAACTAATAATAATAATTATCATTTCATTGTCATTGTCATTGCATATAAGACTCTAACTTCAATTTTATATAGGGAAAATGACACATTTTCGCCCTATGTTATGTGCATGTAGCACTTTTTCCCCCTGTATTATTAAAGTGGTTGTTTTAAATGTTAAATTGACATTTTTACCCTTAAAAATAATTATTCATTTATTTTTCTTCTCCAACAAATTATTACTTATATGTATGGATGATCACGATCCAGTTCGAACCTAACCAAACACTGTAGCAGTCATACCGAAATAGTATGGACGGTTCTGGTTACGATTCAGAACCGAAAAAAATAAAATTAAATAATTATTGAACCGTGAATCGTGAACCGGTACTGAACCACAGTCATATATAGTGAAAATGATCAAACACTTATTTTGATAAATCGGTACGGTTCGATTACAATTTCGATTTTGAACCGTCAATCAAAACTTATTTATTTTTTTTAATTTTCTTATGCCAAGGACCTTGTGGTCCAGTGGCATCAAACCCTTCCCTTTATACGGGAGGCGGTGGGTTTGAGCCTCAGTGGAGGCAGTACCAATAATTGGTTGTGAACAAATACTGCATTGTAATAGAGTTAGTAGTATTCAATTTTTTTTTTTAAAAAATAGTCTAAATTCATCAATTATTTTATTTTATTTTTTCGGTTTTGAATCGTAACTGTAACTACCGTCCATACTATTTAAGTTTAATTGCTACAGTGTTCGATTAGGTTCGTATCAAACCGTGATCTTCCATACATATTAGTAATAATTGGTTGGAGAATAAAAATAAATGAAATAATTATTTTTAAGGGCAAAAATGTCAATTTAACATTACAGGGGAGAAAATTACCACTTTTAAAATAACTGAGAGGAAAAAACTGTCACTTTAATAACACAGGGGAGAAAAGTGCTATATGCACATAACATAGGGGGAAATAGTGCCATTTTCCCTTTTATATAAGAATAAAGTTTTTTAAAGACAAATATTATTAATGTGGACAGACACAGAATTTACAATGCATTTAATTCAGCTTTCTGTTCTTTTTAATTTTTCCTTTTTAAAAAAAATTCAGTTTTTATTTCTTTAATTTTTTCTGTCATACTCCCCATTTCCAAATATAATGTATAAATACACACCTATAAGGGCATAATCAAATGAGAACATGATCCTCCGATCCGGTAAAAAGTGAAGAACGAGGGTTGATCTCCACTGCTCATCAAAGTTTATTAATGATTGAGAGTTTTAGTAAAAAACACGATGTCAATTTTATAATTATTGAAAACTTTAAATTTCTAATATTTATAAAACTAACCCGCATATTTTCTCCTCAATTTTAAGCAATCATCAACTGTTGATCTACCTAGATGGATGGATTTTTAAGGGGAGCAACAAAATATAAAAATATAAGTAATTTTATTGGTCCAGATGATCATGAGAAATATGATAAATTCTAATAATGACAATCTTGAAGATTGTACCATATCCCTTCTCTACACATTTCGAAACAGTACGTAACTTTACTTTAAGCCATGTAAAACTTGAAGATTGTTATCTTCAGGGGAAAAACGGGAGAGTACATTTACATGAATCAATCTTGAAGATTCGATCTTACTCAATTCAAAATCCTGAAGATTATAATCAATCCTGAAGATTGAGTCTTAATCAATCCTGGAGATTGGGTCTTAATCAATCTTGAAGATAACGTCTTAAAAGAACTAACAGTTGTACATTTTGCAACATACGAATACATGCATACCATGTACTCTTTTTCTCACTAGATTTTTTCCACATGGTTTTTCTAGTGTGGTTTTAACGAGGCATGGGTATGACATAGTAATGTCAATGGGGAAAGGTAGCAAATAAAAACTTAAATAGACAAACCCCAAAATTCTGAGGATTATATGTTAGGAAATATTACTACGAAAATAATATTTCTGGAAAGTAACAAGCACAAAAATACAAAAAGATTTTTCTAGAGGGTGGTTAGCTTGAGTCGTATACTCACTACACTATGCTTAAAACCTTTGCTTAAAACCTTATTTGCTACCTCCCTTGGTGCAAGGAGCGTTGTAACCTAAGTTTTTCAGGATAAAACAAGCTACGACTTCAAGTTTCTATGAAACCCGGCAAACTAGAACAAGACTTTTATCACGACTTCTCCTCATTTTTAAGCAATCATCAATCGTTGATTTACCTAGATAGATGGATTAGATCAGTCATCACTTTTAACATGAGAGCATGTTTTTACTTGAAAATGTATTCTCACCTGAACCTCCCATATATATACATGGTAGCCTACATACTAGGCAAATTATGCTATGGACCCAGGTCCACCTTGCAAGGTAGACCTATGTTCAAAACGCGTGTCTGAAATAACAGTGCCGTCATTGGCACCATTTCCTCAACCAATGATTTTTATTTTATTTATTTATTTTTTTTGTGAATATAGAGTTCAAAATTGTGAATATAGATTCAAAATTTGTGTTATATTGTTGAATATAGATTCAAAAATTGTGTTATATTATTGAATATATAGTTTTGTAATTGTGAATAAAGAGTTCTTCAATTGTGAATATAGAGTTATGAATTGTGAATATAGAGTTCTGTAATTGCAAATATAATGTTCAAAAATTGTGAATATAGAGTTTTGCAATTGTGAATATTGAGTTATGTACTTTTGTATATTGAGATCTAAAATTGTGAATATTCAATTCTAAAATTGTGAATATATAGATTTCAAAAATTATGAATACAGAGGAACAAATCTGAAGACAAACGGCAAGTTAAGGGCAAGGAAAGAAGGAAGCAATTATTTAATTCAGACGGCGTTGTTTTAAAGCAAAACAACGCCGTTTTGGACTCAGGTCCATGGCATAACAACTGTACATACTGATGATTGCTTTCTCCTGCATAGGGGTGAAAATAGGCTAAGCTTCCTATCAAGGGGCCGATAACTTGGCCTATTTTGGGCCTACCTAGACCTAGCCTATTTAGTAAAGATGCCAGACCTAGGCCTATTTTAAAACCTATTTAACTAAATAAGTCTAGGCATATATGTTTAAAGATTAGCTTATAGGCCTACAGGCTTGGTTGGTGTGTGTGTGTGTGTGTGTGTGGAAGGGTTCAAGTGCGGAGAAGAGTTCTCGTTTGATTGTGTGGTGATAAATAATGTTTGTGAAAGGGGACAATAATATCAAGTGGTGCGATAATGTATGTGTGGTGGATCGGGTCGATTCGAATATTCAAAATTTTGAGTTTACTTTTTTGCTTTTGTTTTTGTTTGTTTGTTTGTTTGTTTTTTTTTTTTTTTTGTGTGTTTTGTTTTAATTCGGATGATAGGAATAATATTAATGGATGATAATGAGTAAAATAATATCAATTACTTAAACCCTAATAGGATATAGTTGAGAGTCGAGTTTGAAACGAGTTTGGGTAGTTGTGAAATTCTCGTGCTCGATACTCAAATGGGTATGTGTCTGTGTACGAGCATGTGCCATGCACGCATTAAATTGGTTTTGAGTACTATATAAGTAGTGTCAAACGGGTTTAGAATGAGTATGGACACTATTCATTTTCGTTAATATAGTTCTAAATGTATTATGATTCAAATTTAAAAATGACTAAACAGAAAAATAACTACATATTTGCATGTCATTTTTAATAACATGGGTATGTAGAGTAAAAATATAAAATGTCATATGTAGTTATAGTGGTAAATATATAGATCATATGAATAATAGTGGTGATGTTAAGATGAGTAGATATATGTGGTGGTAGAGGTATATTGATAGATGGTTGGGTAGGTGATATGAGTAGATAGATAAGTGAAATTTGTATGTGATAATAATAATAGTGATTATAAATAAAGTTATGCATGATTTTATATTTGAATTGGAAAATTCTGTAAAGAAAAAAGAGATTGTTTTTCCAAATCCTTTGCTAAATTGAAAAAAAAAATGAAAAAACACTTTTCCATATGTAAAAATAGAAATAGAAAACAGTGCCAAAAAATAGATTTTTATTTTATGTTTTTCATTTTTCCAATAAAAAAATAAAAAAATTCCAGAAACTATTAATGGGGAATAAATTTATTTGATTTTTTATTAGTTAAAATGTTAATATTATATTATATTATATTATATTTCAAGGTGTATTGAAGTTGTAAGGATAGTCAGAAAATAGTGAACAAATTGTAAATACGATACAATTGAAGTATGACTCGTTTTCAAAAGTGAAATGGTATTGCAAGAATAAACAAAGTCTTAACATTAATGGACAATAATTATCACATCAAAAAGTATAAAATATAGAATTGAAATGTACAATATAATGCAAATCTAAATCATTGCAATCAAAAGTATATTTGAATAACAATGCCAAAACGCTAAGCTACCAGCAACGAGGAGGGGGAGGGATATGATGAGAAAATGTATAATGTATGAAAATTGAAACTTTTTAAACTGAAGACTTATGGTTAAATAAAAAGAGATCTGTATCATCTCGTTTGCACTTTCCGTGACATGTTGTTTAACTATTGATTATTTACTCTCTTTTTTTCCTTGTTTTTTTTTTAATTTTTATATATTTAACATACTAATGAATATAAATCATGTAACAAAAATATATACTTTTTAAAAGTACCTATTGATTTTTTAATTGTTAAAATAATTCACAAAAAATATCACAATCAAATATTTTCAAGGATTACATCACTATCGCTGTCGAATTATACTCTCTGTGCATTTCATTTTCCAATCAAGTGCACAAAAATAAGTGGCAGGAATGGGGCATAGCCTCCTGCGTCGTTTATTTGGGCAAATTATTATTCTCTACTTCACAATCTATTTATTAACAGGTCCCAGCAATTAACGTCCACTACACTATGGTTAGTTAATGGTGACATATATTTTAGTTGCTCTCACGGATTTTTTCCATAATACGAGTTTAGTCGAGTTGTATTGTAATACTTATATTGATAAATGTAATAATTTTATATTTTAATACGAAAATATTACATTTCTCATAAAAAAAATATTACATTTTTCCTTATAACTAATGTTGGCAGGTGTTTGTTACTTATAAGGAAAAATGTAATACTTTTGAAGAAAATTGTAATATATACTTTAAAATATAAGTAATAAACATTTTATTCCCTATTAGTATTTCATTTTTCCGTATAAGTATTACATTTGATCTTGATCTGACCTGACACATGGACAAGAATCCGTGAGACGGTCCCACACAAGATTTTGTCATTTTATTTTAATCATTCACCAATCGTAACGTGTCACATCTTTTTAAAAAGGAAAAAGTGTCAAATAGGCCACTGAACTTATGGCTTTTGTACAATTGGGCCATTGAACTTAAACATTGTGCAATTCAGCCATCAAACAAGCAAAATTTGTGCAATTGAACCATTTTTACAATAATTTTCTTATAAAATCCAATTATATTACTAACGTATATGTATTAAGAGTGGCATTTTCTTCTACCATGCTAGTTGGGAGTCAATATTGAAATGTTTTTAACTCAAATTGAATTAAAAAATTTTAGAAAAATGTCCTAATTGCACATATTTTACTTGTTTGATGGTTGAATTGCACACTTTTTAAGTTCAATGGTCTAATTGCACATAAGCGATAAGTTTAGTGGCCTATTTGACACTTTTTTCTTTTTAAAATTAAATTTAGAAATGGGCTTTGGAGTAGCTAGTTTTTATTAGATTGGAAATCATGAGATATGTGGATTTTATATTTATTGGTTATCCATAAAATCGATTGATGGATACCCAATCCCAGGAACCTAGTCAATGCCACTAGGCAGTCAGACTCTGTAAGTGGTTAGCCCTCCGAGTAGCTGCGGGGCAAGAAGCTAGATTGGCGCCCTAGAGATGTTAGAAGCTCTAAACCATCTTTTACGCCCTACCCTGGAATGTGAGGGTAACTAGCCTGCCGACCAGTAGCAAGTAGTCAACCAGCCGGCCATCACCCAGTTAGAAGTGCTGAGTAGTCCAGTTGGTCGGTACCGCTCACTGTCTAGTCGGGCGCAAGTGGTCGGGGAGTAAGGAGACTAGCGGGACGAAGAGCCTAGGGGCATGAAGAGCAGTATCTTGGTATTTGAGGGTGAGATTTCCTTCTCTACCATTAGGAAAGGAATCCTATAACTTAGGAAACAAATCCCAAATTTCTAAAGGCTAAACTTGTTACGGAGTAATTTTTTTCTTTCCTTTCTTCAATCAATTTTGTATGTATAAATATCCATAGGGTCACATTATAAAGGGCCACAACTACTATTGTCTAAAAAGATAGAAAGACCACCACTTTCTAGCCGAAAAGGGGAGCTCCAACGCAATCTACATCTCTCTAGAGAAAAACAAACTACTTACAATATAATAGATTTTGGCTTGACACCGCTCAAAAAGGCCCGTGATTTTCACCATTTGATTTCCACGTTAAAAATATTATGGCCCTGTTTGGTAAAATAGTTAGCCTATCAGCCAATTTTGACTTATTTAACCACGGTTAACTATTTGATTTGGTTAAAAAATCAATATAAGTGCTTGGTTAATCAACTTTTTTTAACTCCAAAATGCTAAAATTCAAAAAGTTACTCAAAACAACTTTTTCAATTAGCTTTTTGAGAAAAGAAATTATACAAAACAATTATCAGCTAACAGCTAATTTACCAAACACCTTTTTACAATCAGCTAATATTATCAACTAATTATACCCTCTAACCCAAACAGCTAACGGTCATTTACCAAACAGAGCCTATATTTTTATTTAATCTTTTCACCTATTTGTTGTTATCATTCATTCAATTAATCATGTTGGCCCGCCGAATGACTACCCGTGATAACCAGAAAACCAACATCGATCAATCTTGTTATGACTTATGAGTTAATTGGATAATATAATTATATATAATTGTTATAATTGACAGATTTTAACAAATTTAATGTAATTATTTCAAGATACCATTTTTTATTATTATTTGAATTTGTCAAATTTTGAGTTTGTTGTCTAAGATGGGTGATGGAGTGAATATAATATAATTATGCAGTTGAATGGTAGGAGTTTAATTAATTAACCTACAAACACATTATTTCTCATATAAACAGCTTTGGATGAATCTATATAACTGGGCCAGGTGTAGTCACCTCACCGACTTCATAACCCACATATTAATATTTATACTTTTTTTTTCTTTTTTTTGGCGCCAGAAATGGGTGGTCGTTGCCTCGCTGGCGACCACCACCAGCAGCAACTGCTGGTGACCACCACTGTCGGCAGCCGTCGGCGGTGGTCAAAGTTTGGTGGAAATTAAAATCTTAATTTAAATGGATTGTTATTGACTCACAATTTTCTTGATATTTTTTTAAGACTTATATTTATAAAATATATTCTTATTCTTATTCTTATTATTATTTTACTTTTTTATGGTGCGAATATTCTTCTTCTTATATATTATTATAAGTATAAGAACTCTATTTTTAGTGTGTAAAAACTACATATATTTAGGCCCACAAGGCAGAAGCTAGCCGCAGTAAGCATTCTCATACTTGTATTTGTTGTGTTTGTCAGTTTGTGTGCGGTCCAAGTCTATGTTTTCTTTTTTCTTCAATTGTGTGTTCATCCATGCTTTTGCCTAATAATAATAATAGTTTTTTACTGAAAATTATTACACTTCATAGAGAAGTATTATTTTTTCTTTAACAAATATTTAAAACTTGGCTGTAAAATATTAAATTTTCACTTAAATGTATTATTTTTCACTAAAAATTACTACTTAAAAAATATTTACAAGTTTGTTGAAAAGTATTACATTTTTTTATTAAAAATTATTACTTTTTCCTTGAAAAGTAGTATAACATGCTTGCTAAAATGGTATTGCATTTTCATTAAAAAATTCCAACAATCAAATTACTATATGATGTATACTATAATATTCCAAAAAAATATTACTATATTATGTTAATATATGTAATTAAATTATCCATATGATAATCTATACTATATATAAAAAAAATATCCTCCTCCAAATATTTCCCGCCCAAACGTAAGGGCATTTTAGTAATATGGTAATTATTATGATAAAATAATACTCTGCCTTTTGAAAACTTTAAATTATTTAAACATTAAAAATATTAATTAAATTTTTTTAATAATAATTGCAATTAATTCATGCAAATATGGAGGAGGAAGAAAAAATTAAATATGATATGGTGAAAATGAATATAGTTAATGTATAAAAGTATAATTGCACATATATTAGTGTAATTGAGTAATAATAATTGGCTAATAATGATAATGGTAATTAAGCTAAATATTGGTCGTTTAATTTATTTTTATAATAATTATAATTAAATTATTTCTCATTTTCCCATATTTATTTTAGTAATAATATAATATAATTATATAAATCATATTACATATCGATCTTTTAAAGATAATTGTAGACAAATAAGTCATATATTATTCAATTAATTGAGTAATACTTTTGCACTAATCTTATAATCAAATAAATGTACACGTCCAATATTAGGATTTTTTATAACTTCATCTTTATTTTTATTATCTAAATATATAATAAAAAATTTATCCGTACACCGCACAGATAATTGGACAATTATTATTTGCTCTAATTCAAGAAAGGAAAACATCAGAAAACATAATCTATCCAACCAATTTCATCAATTGCATTTATATAATATTCGATGTTATAATTTATATAATTGTATATCGATCCAAATATTCTAAAATTATTATAACAAATCCATCCCGTGCAACGCACATGCATAAATACTAATTTATTTTAAAATATTAGTTTTTGATTAAAAAGTGTTACTTTTTCTTATTACATATTCGCTAAAAGTATTAGTCTTTGATAGAATGTATTACATTAACATTGAAAAGTATTACTTTAAGAAAAAGTATAAAAGTGGTAGGTATTATTATAAAACATTAATTTTTTTTAGTGCTATTAATTCTATTATAAGGTAGTATATGTTTATCTATTGCAGTCTAAAGAATGAATATAATACACACCACTGGGTACGAATAAAAACATTAGTTTATTACATTAAAAACATTAAACTTTTGTTTTTAAAAATAAAAATTATACGTATTAATTTATATTTGTATTCCTGATGAATGGAGCAATATTTTCTTAAAAGGTGGTAATTTTTTATAATAAGAAAATGACAAAAAAAAAAAAAATTGGGGTGAAAAGTGATTACAACAAAAATGCCATTATTTGATCACATTTTTAGATTTCAGACTATGGCCTGTCTTCCATTCCTTTACAATACTATGTGGGATGGTCTCCATTCTTGAGGGGATGAGGGAAACCTACCGTCATTATTCAAGGGTATACGGTAAGTACATCAATTATCGTACATCAACTTAGATTGTTCATAGCTGACTAGTTTAAACTAAGAAGGCCAATAGGTTGCTTGATCAACTTGATCGGAATTGCACCATGATTTTAATATAATTTAATAAGTTTTAAGACAATTCAGAGAGATAAATTGCATTACGGAAATTTATGCGATGAGCTAGAGTACAAGAATTATATTCCACCTATTTACCTATCCCGAGCTACACACATGTAACTAAAGCCCTTTGCACCCTGTGGCCTGTTATGATATGAAGGTTTGCATACTGGTTTCCATGACTAATAACTTTTGCATGTCATACAAATCATATTCCTCTTGGAAATTTGCTCTCTACAAATTGATTCCACCAACAAAATAATACTCCGCAGCATTCAAAAGACAGTTAACCTCACAGTAATCCACTGCATCTTTATTGAATAACCAATGTAATTAATATAAACAAAAATGGAAGAAGAAGACAGGGAAGCTAAAATATCACATAGAAAAAACTCAGAGTTTGTATATGTGGAATTAAAGCATTGGCGGAGAAAATGGACCAACGGAGATTAAGTATTTAAGTTACACTTGACAAACAGTGTTAAACGTGAGTACTAACAATTGACAACATGAAGGCTCACTTCTTTGTATCTGTTGCTACAACTTCCATTGATGTCCTAAGCATACACGATTCTCTCTACCTTTATACCCAACAAGCAGAAGGAGAGCAATGATTTGTCCCAAGGTAAAAGGCATGCTGAAAACTAGTCTCTACTATATTGTGCTGCACATTCAATGTGAAAATTATCGAAGTGGCAGTGTAGTCCTACCATATCGTTCCACCTAAGATCCAACCGGGGCAATGCCTTTACTTTTGGCTGCAGCGGTAGCAGCGGCAGCGGCTGCTGCTGCTGCAGCCGCAGCAGAAGCGGCTGGACTAGGCGTCGGGGGCGGGGGCGGGGCTTGATTTGATTTTGAAGTGTTCTGGACACCGGGGAACAGCTGTTGCTGTTGCTGCTGGGTTTGTTGGGAATTAACCTGTGCGAGTAGAACCTTTATCTGGCTACCCGAGAGTGTCTCGTGCTCGAGCAATGCATTGGCAAGAGCGTGGAGTTCTTTGTTGTGTGTGGTGAGGATTGTCTTGGCATTGTTATAAGCCTTGTCTAGAAATTCTCTTACTTCTTTCTCAATGAGGAGCCTTGTCTCGGTGCTCATGCTCTTCCCGTTATCATCGTAGTTGTGTGTGACAACGCCGACTTCTTTGCTCATGCCGTACTTCGTTACCATAGCTCGGGCAAGATTTGTCGCCTGCTGGAGATCACTAGATGCACCGGACGTTACTTCGTTTTCTCCAAAAATGAGCTCTTCTGCAACTCGCCCACCCATACAAACGTCGAGCCGAGCAAGCATCTGCTTACGGGATATGCTGGTTTCATCTTTTTCAGGCAATTGAGAAACCATGCCAAGAGCCATGCCTCGAGGAACAATGGTTGCTTTGTGAACTGGAAGAGCACCATCCGTATGAATAGCCACTAGAGCATGTCCACCCTCATGGAAAGCTGTAAGTCTTCTCGACTCATCAGATATAACAGCGGATTTGCGCTCACTTCCCATCATGATCTTGTCCTTGGCATGCTCTAGATCAGCCATGGTTACTGCTTTGGCACCGTCCATTGCAGCCTTGAGAGCAGCAATATTTACCAAATTTGCAAGGTCAGCACCAGAAAATCCGGGAGTCCCTCTTGCTATGATCATAAGATCAACGTCATCTGCCTTCAGAACCTGTCAAATAGCAATAATTTGGATAAACAACTAAAACAAATGGATAGCAGTAACAGTTGTTTATATAAGTAGATAAAAGTGAGGGGGTAGGTAGAGGAACGAGTAGGTGGTAAGGATTATGTTTTCCTTTAGGAGAACAAAAAATAGTGTTTTATAGTTTTTTTTGGGAAACTGGAGAACTATTATCCAGCTTTCAAACGGAAAACTGTGCAAGTAAATATGTTTTTGTTTTCCATTCCTCAATTTTCTGAAAAAAAAAAAAAACAAAAACTGAAAAATTGTCCAGTCATTTCATGTAAAAGGAATACCTTCGACATGTGGGATTCCAAGATCTGCCTCCGTCCCTCAACATCAGGATTCGGGACAACAATGTGACGATCAAACCGGCCAGGTCTCACCAGGGCCTTATCCAAAGATTCTGGGAAATTAGTGGCAGCAATCACAATGATTCCTTCATTTTGCTTGAAGCCATCCAGTTCAACTAGCAACTGATTCAAAGTCATCTTCATGTATTGCTGGTCCTTCGGGTTACGGCTTCCACCAATGGCATCAATCTCATCAATAAATATAATACAAGGAGACCTTTTCTTAGCAGCAGAGAAAAGATCTCTCACTCTCCGAGCTCCAACACCAACAAACATTTCTTCAAACTCACTGCCACTACACGAAAAGAAGGGAACACCAGCCTCACCTGCTATGGCCCTAGCCAGCATAGTCTTGCCAGTACCAGGTGGACCAACAAGCAAAACACCCTTTGGGAGCTTGCCACCAAGACGGGTGAACCGCTGCACCAATAAAACTCGGATTGTTAGAAGCATTTAAAAAAAAAACAAAACAAAACAAAACAAAACAAAAAACAAAACAAAAAAAAACAAAAAAAACAAAAAAACAAAAAAACAAAAAAAAAACAAAGGTATAAAGTGTTTTCTCATCTTCAACTCCATCGCACTCATTAGAACCATAATCCTACATAGAGATCATACAAGCATTATGGATCTGAATCCCTAATAACAGTATTTTGGAAGCAAAAACAGGACCAGACATCCTAGTATAGCTATATAATTAAACAGGACCAGACATCCCATCTTTCTCTGTAAGGCTTTTGGCTACATGAAAGGGTGGTGTCCTATAAAGGGGTTTGTAAGAGATGGAAGTGCTAAAAAAAAAAGAAACGGGTACATTGTCTCTAGATATCTTAACAGTCAAAGATAACAAACCTTGGGATCTCGAAGATAGTGGACTATTTCTTCCAGCTCAGCTTTTGCTTCATCAACACCCTTTACATCACAAAATTTTGTATTGGATTCCATACTGGGTTGGACTTCTTCATTCAGACCAAGTCCTGTTGCAGTCAAGTAGTAAACAGTATCAAGAGTAAGCAAGCTTCTACTTACAAAATGTGTTTGGACCCAAGTATTTAAGAGTCAGCAGAATTTGCAGAATACATGTACCTTTACTGATTCCTCTGTCTTCAATCAGAGCCCCAAGACCAGAAATTGTGAGGAAAGCCAAGCCAAGAGCACGAAATGTACGCCACAACTGTTCCTTGAAATGGCCCCCTTCAACAGCCACCATATGTATCGGAGCATTAGGAGTACCAAGAACACCATCTTTTGTATTTTTGCCCGCATTCCTAAAAGCTGATAGAGCTCCCAAACTACCCAAACTATCTTCCTCCGCATGAGAAGTAGCAGCAACAGAAATCCCTGCGAAAACTCAGGTAAGCATGACCTTAAAGTAAAATAGAAATTACAAAAGGAACAAATTCTCAATGGAGTTAACATGCAAGTAGTAACTACTAGATAATCAAATAAGTTCTCCAAGATTATCATCATTGTAAAATGACACTCCCTATATGGTTTTCTTTCCAGTGCTAACCTCTCTGCAATGTCCTCAGCAGCTCACTTTCATCCAGCCTATCAACCTTGACCAGTGCCTTAACATACTCCGAAAGTGCTTGTGGGTTAGAATGTAATGATGGCTGACTTTCAAACAATCGTATGACTGCCTCAGGATCATGTCGATTATAAAGTTCCTTGAGATATGCAGCTTCACTCACTTCATCTGTTTCACGTACTCTTCGGGCTAGACTACCCACGTAATTTGATTTAAACCTTTGCTGAGCCCTTACAAGTCCAGTCACCACTGCATAGAAAACGATGATAGCATGATAGGAGGAGCAGCAGATGTCAAATGAATGAACGATTGTTCCATATTAGAGAGTTGCGATAATTACAAAAATGCAACACAAAGCATCCATGACATCTCAATGATATGATCAAAGATACATTTTAAGCCACAATTTAGACACAGGTGAGCTTTGGGAACTAAAATGTTTTTTCCCCAATATGCAGAAGGCATATCTATGTGGACAAATAACATCCAATGATTTCAACCATCTCTTACAAAAAAACACCTCCAAGGACCTTCTGAATTCTTTTCTTTCCATTAACCAGGGAATGAATTATGATAATAATGGGGAAAAGTGATAAACAATTACAAAACTAGAGTTCTTAACAAAGATCATAGAGGCATCACACATCTTCTGATCTTCAAGTGATTATCTTGTCATGTGATGGTAGCGAAAAAATTCTCCTTGTGGATTGTGCTCTTCCTTTTGCAGCAAGTCAAATTGTAGTACAATGAATATATGGAAATGAATACACACACAAACAGACACACTCATATACATAAATACTAATGGAAAAAATCTTTTTTATGGATTTATTCTTCCTTATCTAAAAAGAAATTTGCAGTACAATAATAAACGGAAATGAATAGAAAAAATATTGCAGGACATGGTGCAAACATGCTAGCTCAAGGCAAAACATACTAAGTAGCAAGTTCAGTGCTACTACATTCCAGATGGTTAACTTAGAAACACAATACCTCCATCTCTTGAAATCTTTGGTGAAGTCCTATAAGTTCTAGTGAGCAAATATCCAAGTTGTCCCACTTGAGATTGCTGCTTTTCAACCTGAAACAATAAAACAGAAAATATACTATCTAACTTAAGAAATGAAAACATAATTGAATATTGCAGTCATCAACTGAAATAGAAAATCCAAAAATCCCCAAAACAGAACCAACCCCAATCCTAATGCTATGGCAACTAGACATTCCCACTAGTACAGTTGGTATAACAAATCATAAAACCCATACCCGCCAGAGCTCCAATTTATCCTAGGAAAAGCTCAATCTTTTATAAATCAATAAGCCTAAGACAGCCCTGAAATTAGGGTTTCTCTAACCATGCACAGTACGAAGTAACAAATCATCAAATAAATATCAAAAAAAGTATTAAAGGGCGCATTTCTAACATCAAATACATTGAATTAAAACTAACCTGAGTGAGAAGGCGCCTTAAAGCCATCTCTTTTTGTTAAGAGAGACCGATCTTTTCCTTCTTCACCCAAAACTCCTCCGTTTCTTTCTTCCTCTTCGGCTCTCTGTTATATAAAGCTATGTATATATTTTCAGATTCTTTTAGCTTTGTGGATGATCGTGAATGGAGAAGAGAACGAAAGCGAGGCAGAGAGAGAAACACAGAGGACTCACGACTACGAATTCGACGGATTTGTTTTCCAGGAAAACAAAAATCAATTACTCCATAATTAAATTAAATTAATAAAATATTGGGTAATATCTCTGGCTCGGAATCAAAAAAAAAAATCTAAAACTATTAAATAAAGGCCAAATAAAGTCTTACAAAATTCCAAAATTGACATGATAAGATATTATAAAAAAATTTATTTTCTAGAAATCTCATTTTAACCAAAATATTATTTTCAAAAAATTAACATTTAACAAGATATTTATATGTCAAGTAACTTGTGGCAAATTTTATAAGGGTAATGATTGATGTTGCAGCGTGTATCATGAAGTATGTATTATTCTAACTAGTATTTTTGCCGTACTCAAAAAAAAAAAAAAATAGTATTAATTGGGCTAATTATATCGTTGTCCATCAACTCAGTTATAAAAATTATTTATACGGATGATATATTTTCTATGTAAATATATAGCAATTTTGTCATCTTTGTATGAAAAGAAAACATAATAGTATATCAATGTAACTGTTTTGAATTACATTATTGAAAACCTTTTTGAATACGGCATTGGTAGTATATTATATATTGTTATTGTAAATTTTTATACTTATTTTACATCACTAATGAAGTAAATTATCTAGAATTATAGTTTTTTAGAGCTTTATTTCAGAATTACTGGAGTAAAATATCCAGAACATTATTACTTCATGGATTATAAGATATTTCTAAAGCAGGTATCTATAGATTAGCTCTGTTTTTTTTAAATGTATAGATTAACATTATTTCATGAATGTTTGATTTGTGGGCATGTTTTATTTATTGTGTATTTTTGCCTAATAGTTGGGCTGTATAATGTGCTAAGGAGTTATAATTCTATCTAAACATGTCAACTTTTGGCTCTTTAGGTTATACTTTATTTATCCTTAGGGTTTTATCTGTGTAATTAATTTGTTTAATTTTTTTGATGTGTTATAGTTAGACTTCTTAGAGTAAATAATGATGTTTGCAAATAATATGGTAATCGGATGAAAAATGTATAGCTTGGAATAAACAAAATCTGCATTGGATAAGCTAATTCATTTATTAACATTTAAAAAATACATTTAATTTTTTTTGAAAAAATTGTAAACATAGAGTTCTAAAATTATGAACATGGACCCGGATCCATAGCATAATTTACCGACCTCTATCACAACCGTTCCCCCCTATCATAATTTTATACCGTAAGTATATTTCTTTTCACTATATCGCCTTTACGTTTTTACTCATCCTCCATATTTAAAATCGTACAAAATATTTTATAATTGACTTAATAATTAAATATTACTTTTTATTGCATAATACAAATTGACAATTATTAAATATTATTTATGATGATATTTATTGTGTCCCTTGTAATATTAAAATTATTAGGTAGAATTTTTATAATTAAGATATAATTAAGATAGTTCTAAGGAAACATTGGATTTTACAATATATATATGCCATACAATATCGTAATAAGGTAAATTGATATAAAATTTAATAATTAACTTAAAATCAAATACATAAATGTTCTAAGGAAACACTGGATTTTACAATTAAAAAGTGTGTTATTCTTTTATTGACTTCAATAAAACATCACCAGTCAAACCTCTCATTTCTTCTGAAAGTCATCGACTCCTTTGCATATCTTCTTCTCCGGCGCTAGATAACCTTGTTTTGCAACTCTAGCGACACCATGTGTTCATACTACGACAAATATTTCATACACATACATAAATCGAAGCATAAATATTGAGACTATAACGTCAAAGTATAAAACAAAAACAGTCTTGTGCTACACAAATAATATTTTATCATAAAATTGATATTGTAATCGATATTATAATGGATACAACACCAATCCATTCTATTTACAGGGCGGTGGAAGAAGAAAATAAGAGAGCCGCCAAGATATGATTTCACGGAGAACGGAAAGAAGAGACAGAAAGTGCAAATTGAAGAATGATGATTTTCAAAATCAACAATCCATTGTATTTATAGGTAAAAATGGTGAGAATTATAAATTTGTTAATTTTTCAAAAGGAAAATATAATTAATTACTTAACATTTTTAATAATTCTAAATGAGATTTTTAATCCTACATGTATTCTAAATTATTAACCTCCATACTACTCCGCATTATTTTGTAACCTCCATATACGTATACATTAGAATATAGTTTTTCTAATTTTGAAATGATAAATAATATGAGATAATACGTTGGAAGCTTACAACTTTAGTTGTAGCAAAATGCTCTATTTAAATAACAAAATGTTATGCTATTACATTTCTAAATAATATTATTCTACCATAATAATACAAAATTACCATTTCAAAATATATTCTAATCTATACTTATAAAATATATGAAAATATATTAGAATATTATAATATTATGGAGGTTACAAAATAATAGTATGGATGTTACAAAATAATATTATAATTATAATTATAATATAGTAATATAAAATAATATATTTTATACATATAGATTAGAATATATTTTTCTTAATTTTTAAATGATAATTAATACGTATGAATGGTAGATAATGCAATAATATTAACAATATTACCATATATTACCATAAATATATATATGGATAATTAATCAATTATAGGTGAATGAAATTGGTAGTATGAAATTGGTATGTTCTTAGCAATTGACTGATTTTATGAATAAATATATATGGATAATTAACAAAATAATAAATGAATAAAATAAATGATTTTACTAAAATGCCACTAAGTTTGGGCGGGAAAATTTGGGAGGAAGATATTGTTTTTATATATAGTATAGGTATAGATTATATTTCAATTTCATTTGACAATATTGTTATATTTTTTAGTTTCATTTTCCCTCCATACTAGTTTCATTATAGCAATACTAAAGTATCATTTTCATCCTACTATAGTTTCATTTGATAATATACATTAGGGAAAATTGTCAAATAAGCCCTGCAGCTTAACTTGAAAAGTCAATTAAGTGTCTAAACTTTTTAAAATTGTAATTAAACACATTAACATTTTATTTTGGTGCAATAAAACCCAAAAATAAGTTAATAACTTGTGATAGCAAGTCACTAGGGTTCTAGCACCATTTTCGATCCGACCAAAAATTTACCACTGAGGACGGGTGTCGGTCACCGGTCACCATAGAAAAACAGTTGCTTTCTTCGGCAACCAGTTATAGTCTTCCGAAGAAGGCGACCAGAACTTGTCGCCTTTTCGAAAAGAGGAGACCAAACCTAGTCGCTTCTACGGGGGAGGCGGCCTCCGATCGCTTTTTCGAAGAAGGATACCATTTTCTGGTCGCCTTCTCCAGAAGGCGACCAAAACCTGATCGCCTTCCGATGTAGTGTGTAGGTGATAATGAAAATTGGTGTAATGTCGTTCTACTGGGATTGGGACTATGACACGTAAATTAGCGGTTACCTATACTTTAGACACCAAGGTATTGGAACCTATAAGGATCCAAGCAAATCATTTTGGTTTGAAGAATTTAACAACTAAGATATTTTTGGTAATTTTGGATGCTAGGGAAAACAAGATTAAAACTAGGAAATATCAATGGGAAAAGATGGTTAAAATAGGGGTATTACTCTATTGATACTTTAACACTTAAGGTTGGGTGAAGAACAATTTACCTAGGGCCTTGAGGCAAGCACAAATAAATCCTAGCCATAACAAGGATTAGAACAAGTGTTGCCCCACTTCCATGGTGTATCAACCCAAATTCTTGAAGAACAAAAGTTATTTAAGCCCCAATCTACCCCTATTTTCATAGAAGGGAAAATGTGTTTGAGATTGGGAAGGCTCAAGTCTTCTATCCAATTCCCATTGAGATGAAAAACTTTTCAAACACAAACAACAATTGCTACGTATCAACTATTGCAAGATAGATTAAAAACCCAACTCAAACTCAAGAACCCTAGGTGAGCTTGTTCATCCCCTTTATGCAATAATTACATTTCTAGCATCAATAGAAGTAATAACACCATAATCTAACCCAAATAAGAAACTACTCACTCATTTGAAATATAAACATAGCAAATCTAAGTAAGGAAATCATAAATGAGCAATAAATGTAAACAAGAGAGAGATGAAGATTGAATAAACCACTTTGCTATTGAATGAAAGGAAGAGGTTGGTGGAATCCACTCCAAGTCTTCAATACAAAGCTCTAATATATGAAAGTAATGTAATTCTAAGCTAGACTAAGCTATATTGATCTATGGAAATGAGAGAAAATTAGTCTAGACTATCTAGGGTCCGGATGTGGACAAAAGTTGCAGAAAAACTGCTTTTATACTATGCGGAGTATGAAGCCCACGGCCGTGTACAAGAACGTGTGGTGTCGCGGCTGAGCAGAGACAAAACGGGACCAAACGGCTACTCACACGACCATGTGAGTGGTCATGTGTGGTCTTTTTGACTTCTTTTCTTCCCGCTTCGCGTTCCGCTGCTCTTATCCTCCTTGAGTGAGATCTTGGCTTCCAAAATTGCTCCAATATGTTCCAAGAAGCTTCCTATTTGCTCATTGTGACCCACTTTATCTAAGAACACCAAATCACACAAACAAGTCATAGGTTTCCACTCAAGTTAAAACACTTTGCTAGCAAAAATGGTCAAAATAGGGGGTAAAAAGAGGTTAAGAACTAAAGGTATCACCTTCTCGGACGACCAGAACTGGTTGCCTTCTCCGAATGACAAGAACTGGTTGCCTTTCTCCGGAGAGGCGACCACAAATGGTTGCCGGAGAAGGCGGTCGTTTTTCTATGGTGATCGATGGTGGTCGATTTTTTGTCGAAAATGGTGATGCAACCCTATTGACTTGCTATCACATGTCACTAACTTGTTTTTGTGCTTCATTGCACCAAAATAAAATGTTAATGTGTTTAATTGCAACTTTAAATAGTTTAAGCACTTAATCGACTTTTTAGGTAAAGTTTGAGAGTCTCATTGACCATTTTCCCTATACATTATTGCTTGAACTCTATTTCTTGTTTCATTTTCCACACACACTAGTTTAATTATAATAATGTTGAAGTGTTATTTTAATTGCACTTTAGGTCATTTGACAATAAATGCTATTGTATGCCTATGGATTTTAATTTTATTTTTCACGCACACTAGTTCATTATATCAATACTAAAGTATCATTTTAATTTTAATTATACTACATTTTCATTTGACAATAATGTAATATACAATATTTGAAGTACATTGTATACACTTATTAGTACACAAAAAATTAATAAAAAATAAAGAATATATGATATATAAGTATATAACATTTTGGGTATTATTCATGAATAAGTCATTAGTGATTTTGATAGTGTGCTTCACACGCCTGAAGAAGACGATGATCAAGTGTGTTCTTTTGTTTGTACTGAATCTTAGGTTCCTTATTATATGAAACTCGATCAGATTCCTAACAAGTCATACTATACGAGAATTACTAAAATACTCCTGGATCGAGTTCAATAACCTTGAAACAAGAGGTTATTAGGAAGTGGAAAAAACAATGCTTTGAACATCGATCATTATCTAAAGGAAGCTGGACCCTACTTCCACATTGCCATGTTAAAAACCTTATTTATATTGGATTTACATGTTGCTACCACATGATCATGTTTTGAGCACTAATGACATGTTTGTTATTTCCAATTTTACCCCATGACGTTTTGGGGAAGATCTTCCTTTCCCAAAACGCTCCTATATTATTATTTAAAAAAAAAAATTTGTATTCATGTTAGTAACAGATGTAACATGTTGTGATGTGCTTGTGCATTCGAATGATTAGGATGATGAGTTCTGTGTATTTTGTGTCAATATTCTGTGTATTCTTGTTATTAACATAGGTTGTGATGTGTTTGTGCATTTGAATGTTAGGAGAATGAGTTTTGTGTATTTTGAATCAATATTCTGTGTATTCTAGGCAAACATTCTGTGTATTCTAGATAAGGATTCTGTGTATTAATCAATTCCCTGAATTCATTCACGTCCGCGTCTACTAACATCGAAACGACGTCGTTTCGGACCAGGGTCCACGATATAACGATTGCATTTATTGTGTCCCATAATTTTGTTATGAATAGTTTTGATGTATTTTTTTTTTTTTTGCTTATATCCAACAATTATCCTTCTCATGTATTTTATTTTTGCCCATATCCAACAATTATCTTTCATTTATATGTTAATAATGAGATGTGTGATTTATAATGTGTTTTCTATTCAAATCATTTTATCAAAATAATTATATTTCATATTTTGTTATGAATATTTTTGTTAATAAAGTTTTGATGTATTTTATTTTTTGTCCATATCCAATAATATTTATGGCTATGCTTCCTAGGTATTTTAGAATCTATCTCTTATGTTTTAATATTTTGCCACCACTTGAAATTTTTTTTTAGGTCTGCCCCTGTCCTCCTGATGTGATCACTTCATAACCAAATTGAATAGTTAGATTAATTATGGTAATTTTAAAACATAAAAAAACTAAATTAATTAAAATTAAAGTAGAAAAGGTAATTAATTAAATCGAACAACTTGCTATAACATAGAAAAGATGTTTTGACCATACTTGACATTATTAAATAACATTATTATACATTTTGGTACATACCAAGCAACATTAGATATGAAAGTAAATTAATTTATAGAATGTTAAACAGTACCAAAACTTTTAATTTGGTCTTATTCAACAGCTCTTGCTTATTGGGAGATAACCGCGAAGTATATCTTCATACCACCCTGAAATTATATCATAACAACGGAAAACGATAATAATGAGTGCATGCCAATATGAATTATATGATATGATTAATGTGAGGAATGCAGCCAAAAACAAATAAAAATAAAAATAAAAGGGATGCAAATTTGGAAACTACTACAGAAAAAAAAATTATAATTTATATTTCTTTAAAGAATTAACTAGTATTTTCGTCCGTGCGTTGTATTGAATAGATTTTTTAATAATATTTTATGAATATTTTGATCGATATATAATTATATAAATTATAACATCGAATATTATATAGCGCAATTGATGAAATTGGTTGGATCGATTATGTTTTCTAATGTTTTTCTTGCTTGAATTAGAGCAAATAATTGTCCAATTACTGATGTGATGCACAGATAGATTTTTTATTATATATTTAACTAATAAAAATAAAGATGAAATTATAGCACGTTAGAAAGATAATTCAGTTTTCAGAAAAAAATTTCAGTTTTAATTTATTTCTCAAAACTTTAGATTGAGTGAATAATTTTTAACCTGCACGTTAGATCATTCAATTTATGTGAAAATTAATACTATATTTATTATAATACCATTGTAATTGAACAATAATCAATTTTTTTTAGTAGTACTGACTCTGTTACAATATAATATATCTGTTCAGAGCTGGTTTCTTAACCTACTGAAGCACAAAAAGTCAACAATTGACTCTAATGAAGTAATGAGGCTCAAATCCACTCTCATCATCCATGTGGGAGTGTAAAGCAGGACACCGGATGCTACTAGACCACAAGGTCTTTGGAAACGATAATCAATTAGATGTAAACAAAATTTCAAAATGGATTAAAACTGGTTTTGATGATATTAGGGATGAGACGTACAGTAAAAAGAAATAGAATTGGAAATATAGGGATGACTTACTCTTCATATTCAATATTGATTTTACCGGCATTAGGGTCAGCAATAATGGAAAAGGCTTCTTGGGAAAGATCGATGGTGGCTTGGCAACCGGGGGATGGGCAGAGATCGACGATTTTGACGACCACTTCTTGGCCCCTGCAAGGTTGTGGGACGCCGGCGTTGGTGGGGCCGCTGCATCTCACTCTGTACCTTTTACCGCATGCGGCTCTGTTGTTGAATATGGGGTCGCTAGCGGCTGCGATCATGGTGCCTTCATCATCGAACCCATAGCAGGATGAAGCTTTAACAATGAATATAATAAATGTGTTAGAAGGTTAACTTTTTGGTTTTCAAAAAAAAAATGTGCTAGAAGGTTAACTATATGATGGTTGAATATCCCGAATTAACACTAATTCGCACTTACTTCACGGAATGTTAGATTACCTTAAGAAAGTTAGATTATTTTAGAGAAAGTTAGATTGATGAGAATGTTAGATAACTGGAAATGTTAGATTTCTGTGTTTTGTTTAAAATTAAAGTATGTAAATAAGACAATAATTGAGCCTAAGGGAATGTGAGATTACCTAAAAAAAAATAAAAAATTGAGGTGTATCTCACATTCCATCTCAATAACTAAAAACTTCATGGGGAGATTATGTTACATTCCTGGGAAAATTATATAACTTGAACCAAACACATGAATCTTATATTCTCAAACAAATATAACATTAATTATCTTATATAACTTGAACGAAACGTCCCGTTAAGGTCTTTTGACAACTCAGAAAATTACTTTCGAAAGTCATTTTTTGAATTTTTCTAATGTTTGAGTATTCAAGAAAAATAAAGTCTTGGAAAAATATTCATTCCGGACAACGTAAAAAAGATCCAATTTGACGAATAATGTTTTCCAAGTTTTTTAATCGGAAGACATTTTCTTAATTCTTTATTTTTCATTTCTTCCCTCCTTTCTTTATTAAATTAGTTTCTACATTGCCAAAGGCCTTGTGGTCAAGAGCCATAGTTGTGTCCCTTCTAAATGAGAGGTCACAGGTTCGATTTCCAGTGATCGAAAAAAAAAAGAGTTAGTTTGTTAGTTTCTAGATTATTATTATTACCGCCATCACACCATCACAACTTATTATTATTAAAAGAATATTCTAAATAGAAAAAGATAGTTTTTTGACATTCAACCAAACAATAAAAAGTGTTTTTTTTTTAAATTTCATAAAATGAGTCATTTTCTAAAAATCATTTATGAAAAAATATTTTTCAAGTTTCCAAACAGACCCTTAATAGTCTTGACACTCAAGAATAATTTGTAATATAACTTCTTTTTTTTTCATTTGCCAAGGACCTTGTAGTCCAGTGGCATCAAACCCTTCCCTTTATACGGGATGTTAGGTTGAGAAAGTAGTTATGAACAGATACTGCATTCTAATAGAGTTAGTAGTATTAAAAAAAAAATTTGTAATATAACTTGATAGCTGAGTTTGCTGTATAACTTGGTAAGGCTCAAATATTTCAATATAAGTGGTAGGACAATTAGGCCAACCAACCCATTCACTTGGCAGGGCCGATTGACTTATTGAGCTCCTTCGATGGCACTTGTAATCCGTTATAATTTATAACCCCTTAATTCGCGCTACTAGCCCTAATAAATGTAAGGTAAAACTGTCAGGATGCGTGTCCAAATCTAATTTAATCCCTTGCAATGGATAGAAACCACAAAAGTTTATAAATATTGTGATAATGTATTGTAGAAGCCTAGAAGGGATCCAAACTCTACTAAATTAATACAATAATATTCTTGTAGCCCCATCGACCCCCTTGGATCCGCCCCTAGTTGCAACTTGCAATGCTTCATTTTACACCAACACACCCAGGCCACATTTTTCTTTTTTCAACTTTAATTTATGGATGTAATATATCTTGAAAATCAAGTTGATCACATTCCATTTTAAGCAAATAAATGAAATATGCAAAATTTACTTTTGATCCAAATCATAAATCATAATAAGTAAATTCAATATATCCTCAAAATGACCATTTACATACCAATTTCTATTAAATTTAGCTCGCAATAATATATATATGACATTTTTAAGGTTTTGTCTAGAAACATGAAGAATAAAATTAATACTGTAGTATTTATTTTAAAAAGTAATAATTTTGAGTTAAGTTCTAGAGAAAGAGATACTTACGAACATAAGGAGGCGTATAATAAGTGGCAGTTCCACTAAGAGCAGACGCCATAGCAACAAAGCTCGTGGCAATCAAACCTGCAAGGACAACATGTTCAATACCCATGTCTAAACTTCGTTTTCTCTTTGGAAATATTACCCAAACTATATATTAACTATTAAGCATGCATCTATATATGTTTGATGAATTATCCTGTGACTTTATAGTAACAGACAGTAGCATGCGTGTGCAAGTTTCTCACCAAGTATTGGAAGTTTCATGGTACAGGCATTAGAATTTCATAATACTACACAATTAATTAGGCTTTTAGGAATTAGGCTAGAACTAAGAAAAATTGTTTGTAATTTATTGCATGTACGTAGAGCTAGGTACCTAGTTGTTGAAAAAAATGGTTACAATTTAATTGATCTTTACTTGTCAATGATGTCTCAATCAAATTGATTAAGAAGTCGATTTCATAGGATTTTTCCCAACTAAAATACTAGACTTGATAGTTTAGTTATATGTTTCCCTTGTGTGTTGAACTTATGAACTTTGGTATGTGGTGGGCTCTGATATCAAATTCAAATATGTGTTCCATCCTAACTAAAAGTCTAGGTGAATTACATATGTATGTTTATATATTATATGCTCAAGGACGATCACAATGTTGTTATTCTGTGTAGAGCAAGGATAATTTGTCTTGGTTATTTTAAATATAATGTTGTTAGTAATTGTAGTTAGATTCATATTGATATATTCTTTTGTTGTAATAATTGTTATTGAATTATAATTTTTTTTATTACCTTGAAATTTATTTTATATGTAATTAGAGGTTGAAATTCTAGAAAATTTATGTGCAACTTATAACATGTAGAGTTAAATAGAGCAATCGTTACTGTGGACTCTGGTTCTATACGACGTCGTTTTAAACTTTAATTTTAACTACGACCGTTTGTTGTTCATTTCGTGTTACAGAGGTTTTTTTTCCTTCTGTAAAGCATGTTTATGTATCTCGTGTTATGCGTTTATGTACCTCATGTTACTCAATTATGTACATTAAGCGTAAGGACTCTGTATATGAAATTGATTAGTAGTTGTATAACATAAAACATATTGTATGTCTTATTTTACGAATTTATGTCTTGTATTATGAAATTATGTGCCTATAGAAGATAAATTATTTACATAAATCAAATATGAGAATAAGTAAAATAGAAAACATGTATATGTATCTCGTGTTATGCGTTTCTGTACCTCATGTTACGCAATTATGTACATTAAGTGTAAGGATTCTGTACCTGAAATTAATTAGTAGTTGTATAACACAAAACATATGTGTGTCTTATTTTACGAATTTATGTCTTGTATTATAAAATGATGTGCCTATATAAATTATTTACATAAATAAGATATGAGAATAGGTAAAATAGAAAACATGTATATGTATCTCAGGTTATGCGTTTCTATACCTCATATTACGCAATTATGTACATTAAGCATATGAATTATGTACCTAGAATAAATTAAAATCTGTGTTAAAATATAAGAAACATGAAACTACGAAATCTGTTAAAGCTTAAATATAAAACGATATCGTTTTGATCAAAGGTCTACAATGCTACGTGGACATTGATCTATGATATAAATGGCCTAAATAGAGTCCTTGAAAATTTGCTCACGACTTAATTGTTATTTACTTCTCAATGAGGCCCTATTCAAATGAATCATATAGATTGAAAAAAGAATACTCTATGATTATTTAGTTAAGAATTATTTTTTTTAATGGGAGCACAACAGGTAGATATAAAAAAATTGTTATTTTATACAAACAACAATAGTTTGTCACACTCATTTATTTAGAAGGTAGAAGTGTTATCATGATATGTGTAACTCTTGCAATCATAACTTCAGTTACGTTCAACAATCCCTCAATCACTACTCAGTCTCATATCAGTTGATCATTATTATTTTTTATCCAACAAGTTGTTGTAAATAACATTATATAACTTAAGCCTTTATTGTGTTTTCAAAGAAAAAAAATACTTATTTCACAGGAATGGTGTGGCTATAATAAATATAATATATGACATATTATATATATATATATATATATATATATATATATATATATGCACACACACATTAAGTTTTTCAACTTACATTAAACATCTAAAATCATTACCCAAAAGTCACTGGAAGTGATGATTGAAGCCTTGAAGGAGCCTCAAGATTCCAATAATTTTAGCCTTGCCCATTCGAGTTTGTTATACTCTCATTTAATTTATTTAGAAGTCAGAGCTGTTATCATGATATATGTCACTCTTGTAAACATAACTTCAGTTACGTTCAACAACCCCTCAATCACTACTTATATTAGTTGATCATTATTATTTTTTATCCAACAAGTTGTTGTAAATAATATTATATAACTTAAGTATTTATTGTGTTTTTTTTTAAAAGTATTTATTTCAAAGGAATGGTGTGGCTATAATAAATATAATATATGACATTCAAAGAAAATAAGCTTTGATTAGAATTTTTCTAGATTCCTCGACTGCTTTGCGCTTCGGGCTCTGAGCATAATCAACAAGATTGCACTCCAATTCATCGATGTAGAGAGGAACGGAGACGGCAAGGGGTGGCGGAAAACGACTTCAAATTCAACAATCAAAATATGGGCGCTGAAGCTGACGATGCAAAATCTGCGAACCTGCAAGGCGAGTTCGGGAGGGAGTTGGGATCGGTTGGTTTCGGCTTGGTGGCTATGCGTGAGAGAGTGAGAGCATCAACTCTCCACCTTCCCATGAACTGGGGTTTTGCAGTTTGTTTATTGATTTTAATTTGTGGCGCTACAGTGAGTGTTTTCGTCGGATTTTCATATATACTTTGAAATTGATTTAACTTGTTGACAAAGGGAGGATAACGTTAGAGGATACACATGTTTTTCTAGTTTTCTATAAAGTCACCCAGATAACAGTGCCACCCAGGTTGCTGGCCTCATGCGCAAGCTGGAGGAGAAAGTTGGAGGATACACATGTTCAGATGTTTTCATTTTGACCAAGATCAGGAAGAAGAGACCTAGCTATAGAAAAGACCATTTTACCCCTTAACTTAACACCTATCTAATGACATGTTCACGGAAGGACCAATGATGGAACAATTTTGACAGTCAAGGGTTTTTTTCCGTCTAAATTAAAAGACGATGACTAAAATTGGAAAACACAATAGTCGAATGACTATTGCTGGAATTAACTCATTTTTATTAACTCTGCCCAAAGCAACATTTGAGATAGCGAATCGCAGCTCCAAACCACTGGTTTACCAAACGATGACTTTGACATTTTGACCATGGTCAAAACGTTAAAGTTGAGGGATCTGCCATTTACAAAACATGGTCATAATACAATTTAAACATGGTGAAAGACCTTGTGGTCTAGTGGCACCCGGTTGCATCCCCACATGGGAGGTGGTGTTTTCGAGTCTTAGTGGAGGCGATATTGGCTATACTACATTGTAACAGGGTCAATAGTACAAAAAAATAGAATTTTCTCATTAAATATATCAATTAGTTAATGAGTTAATACACAATATAGTCCTCGACTATAGTGATTTTACTCGATTTAGTCCTAAATGACTTTTTGTACTTAATTTAGTCCTCGACTTTGATGGTTTTACTCACTTTAGTCCTCTGTTAGCAATTCCGTTTGTTGGCTGTTAAAAGAAGGGTCAACATGGTAATTTCTCCTCCCTCTTTTTTTTGGTCTGATTATCTCCTCTCCAATGGTGTAAACTACTGAGTTTGTTTTATAAGAATGCTTTGTATTAACTTCATAGTTTAATTTCCCCCTATTAGAGTTTGTCATTGGCTCAGCATTCCATACTTTAATGTTTAAACTTTTCAAAATTATTCTTTGAATTAAAATAACTTTAGAACCATTATTACTACATTGAGATTTTGGGGATGGCATGCCAGCAATATCCCCATACTTGGCTGCATCATATTTCATGATATTGTTCCGTCAAATATTAAAAAAAGGACATAAAAAAAAGAAAACTTGGTAAGAACCACATATCATGTACAAGCTAGGTTGTGTTCCATATTTGTCTGTAAAAAAACTACACAGTACAACACTAAACATACACTACAAGAAAAATTGTGAATAGACGAAGGATTACGTTCTGTCGCGATGTTTTCGTCGCGATTCATGATGTTTCTTGTATGATCTACCACATCAGTATTTGTGTCACAACTAGTGAAAGAAAATGCTTTTATCCCTCGAGCAAAACATATTGATTTTGAGTGATTATATTAGGTGCAAAAGATAAAAATAAAAACAAAATTCAACTAAAGCCAAGAAACTGCAATCCATTTGCTTAAGGTGTCAAGCCATGTTGAGACAAGTACTCAGAATTGAAAAACTTACTTAGATGCCTCATGCCACTGTCACACAAGATTGTCACGATAGTGTGGCCAGACTCTAATACTCGTGCCACTCTAACAGCTCCAACAAAATTCATGGTTGATGAACTTCCAACAAACAACGCATCATTCTTCAACAGGTTCATGATGAGCATCAACAACAATAAGAGGGGGAATTACAATGTTGACCCTTCTTTTAACAGTCAACAAACGGAATTGCTAACGGAGGACTAAATTGAGTAAAACTATTAAAGTCGATGACTAAATTAAGTACAAAAAGTCATTTATGACTAAATTGAGTAAAACCACTATAGTCGAGGACTATATTGGTTATTAACTCATTAGTTAATATATTAAATGCATATTTATAAATTTAAGTATTTAAACAAAGTAAATAATAGTATATCAATTAGTTTGATTCTTGTAAACACTATTTCAATGGAATATTCATACACAATTTTATTAGTATAATATTACAACTTATCTATAATATGTAATTATTGAATTATTATAAAAGAATATTATTTATTTTATGTACGCTCTTAACTAATTGTAGTACTCAAAAAAAAAGATTGTAGTATGCAGATTTCCTTTAAAAAAAATTCTGGGAGAGTAGTTACTGATGTAATGATAGATTTCTATTGGAATTCTCCAGAACTTTCTAGACTTTTCTGTGCCACAAAATCTCCTACGCGTCTGTAATTCACAGTACCCAAACGTTTAGAAACTTCTCTCTGAAAATATCCCATCCCCTTTTCTCGAGAACTTTCTTCTCCACCTCCCTAAATATCCATTCAACACTCAAAATCTCCATAAATAGCAAAAAACCCTTTCCTTAAACAGCCCGAAATTCAAATCTTTTCCTTCTCTTATACACTAACCCACACTTAATTCTAGTTGCTATTTCCAGTAAAAAATGGATGACAAGGTGACAGTCAAGCTTGAAGAAGAGACGCCGGCGCCGATGGAGGGGCTGCACGAAGTGGGTCCGCCTCCGTTCTTGTCGAAAACGTTTGATATGGTGGAAGACCCTTCCACTGACGAGGTGATTTCTTGGAGTGCGGCGAGGAACAGCTTCATCGTTTGGGACTCTCACCAGTTCTCCACAACCCTCCTTCCTAGGTATTTCAAGCACAGTAATTTCTCCAGCTTCATCCGCCAGCTTAATACTTATGTGAGTACCATTTTATTTCAATTCCCCTTTTTCACAATTCAATCTTATTCGGTTTTAGTTTGGGTTGCTGCTTATTTGCGTGATTACTTTAATTTCAGCAATTTCGTCTTGTTTTCGGTTAAGTATCTTGTTCCTGATTTTAATTGTGGTTGGCATTATCATCTTCCAGAACTATGTCGTCTAGTTAGATTCCTGCAAAGTAGAAATGATAAGTAGTTCTTTTGCTAAACTGATGTAATTAATGTTAATTTTATCAGAACTTACTAGTTATAGCAGGTTAGAGGTTTTATATATACAAGTTTTACAAGTGGGATTGATTTTTTTTTAATACCCAAGTTGTTCCAATTTCCATCAAGTGTTTAGATTTTAAGCATTCTGGGTTCTTCCAATTTATTATTTCAGAACTATGATTTTGTTTTTTTAAAAAAAAAAAAAATCAAAGTGGAGATCTTTGGTTGCAATGTTTTTAAATCTGCAGTTTTTCTGTGGGGAGAGAAATTGCTGCATTTTAACAATGATTTCTTCAAAAGTTTCAACTTTATAATGCAACAATTAGATGAGATAAGATGTGAATGCATAGTGGTTTTTGGTTTGTTCACAATTTCTTCAAATTTGTTCACAATTGTAGTCAAGAGTTACACTTAGTTGTTGCGCAGACGATAGATCCTTGGTGATTCTGATGACTTCCTGCGTGTTTATGATGGTTGTACGATGATATCAGTGCGAGAAAGAAGCAAAGCTAGGTTACTTCTTCTGTTTTGAATCCTTATTTGTATAACACTTTGAACCCTATCCTATTTTATTGTATCTCTTCTATGAGGATTCTTAAAAACTATTTGCTACGTGCAGGGTTTTCGGAAAGTGGATCCTGATAGATGGGAATTCGCGAATGAGGGTTTCCTCGGAGGGCAGAAACATCTTCTGAAAACCATCAAGAGGAGGAGGAATGCTGCACAGAGTATGCATCAACAAGGAGCCGGTCCGTGTATTGAAATAGGGTATTTCGGTATGGAAGAAGAGCTAGAGAGACTAAAGAGGGATCGGAACTTGTTGATGACGGAAATAGTTAAACTTAGGCAGCAGCAGCAGAGTTCCAGGGCTCAAATCATGGCGATGGAGGAAAGAGTAAGGAACACCGAGAGGAAGCATCAGCAGATCATGAGTTTCCTAGCCAAAATTTTCTCCAATCCTTCGTTTTTCCAGCAATATCTCGATAAGTATGCCCTGAAGAAAGATCAGAGACGCGTTGAAATCGGTCAAAAGCGGAGACTGACAATGACGCCAAGTGTGGAGAACTTGCAGGATATTGATTCAGTTGCTTTGCAAAGTGGTCAAGAGCCCGAAGCAGACCTCGAGATAGAGACAGAGGTGGGTAGCTTGATATCCGCTGCACTGGACAATGAATCAAGCAGCATTATGAATCAATCTTCCTTTGCATCAACAAGCGGTACTAATACCGAGGATCTTGTGCCCAATAGTATCTGGGACGAGCTGCTCGGTGAAGGACTCGGTAATCAAGCAGAGGAAGCGTTGATGGGCAATCAAGCAGAAGTGGATGTGGAAGTCGAGGATTTGGTTGCAGCGGAGACACCCGAATGGGGTGATGACTTGCAGGATCTTGTAGATCATATGGGATATCTAGAGCCAAATCCTTGAAAGTTTCTGGTCTCTACATCACAGTGTTCACATTCTTTTTGGTATGCATTGTAAACTCCAACTTTGTTATTATTAGTTCTTCATGTATTGCCAATATTTCAACTTTGGTCTCTTGTAGCAGTATGTGGTGTTGGCAAGAAGACCAAACATTCATTTTGTCTTGTGTATACTTTATATTAAACTTTGTTTTGATTAATTTTCTTGTCTCCCTAAATTTTGCAGGTTAGGAAGCTAGGAAAATGTTATTATCAAATTTTGAAGTCCAAAGTAATATCAGGTGAACATCTCATTCATTCTCTAACTAATATCAGATTGACTCAGACCAAAGCAAATGTTGAAAGCTTTTAGATCTTCATGATATTCATAGTATGAAGTAAATGTAAATGTTTTGTAAATTCTCTTGGGAGCCACCCTAGGAATGGCATTGTAAATTTGCCAACTAGCACTCATATTATTTACTATACGTCTTAATTTTGTAGTAAATTCTATTCTCTCTGCTTTACTTGTAAATAAATTGGTTGATGAAAAAGATTATACTCTTGTTCCATTTTGTGTTTGGATCGGTTAATGAGATTTGATTGAAATTATTTTCAATTTAATTTTAGTATTTGGTATATAAAATTTATATATTTATTGTTTAGAACTTATATTAAAAGTATTATTGTAATTCTTATAATTTAAGATTGGACTAGGGTTATGCAATTGAACTATAATGTATATGGGCTAAATTTCAACCAATTAGCTAATTGAACTCATGGCTTTATAAAGACATTTGTTCTCTATTATTTTATCATCAGATCCATTGACCACTTAAAATTGAATAAAAAAAGATCTGGACGCCATCAAAGTGGTTAAAGTGGACCAAATAGCTCAGCTATCATCTTATAATTTAAGATTGGACTAGAATCACTTAATTGAATTATAATGCACATGAATCAAATCACACTAAAACATGTATAAATAAAGAGAAAAAAAAAATTAATTTGAGCAATTGAGTACATAGTGAAAGTTTGAACAATGAATGGTAAACAATGCCATAAAATGGGAAAGATTAATATGTCTAGTGCCTAATCTTGTGTGATTTCAAGAGCTGCCCAGAGTGTATTTCTTGCCTGTAAATGATTGAAACTTGTCATCTTCTTTCTTAGCCTCTTCTTTCCTATCCTTATCGCCATTCTTTGATAATGATCCCTGACTGCTACTTTCTGCTTTCTCTGTTTCCAAGACTTTGCCATCCAGTGTTCTCCCAATGCCAGTGAAGGGCTTGAAACACACAATTTCTTCTCCTTCGTCTTTATCATCAATTTGTTGTGACTTTTCGGGTTCCTTGTAGTCCAAGGGTTTGTCAAAGTCAACGTTACGTTGCAGTCGGTGTCGATCACGCTCACAGCATCGGACGGTCGAGTCTCCACCACGTCAACCTTAAACCTCTCCCCGTCGTAGCAGACAACGACGGTGTCTCCGGCAGTCAAACACGAGTGTTCCCTAAACGTGGCCTCCAGCACTTCCTTAGGGTTCTTGACTTTGTTAAGAAACTCCGTAGTGTGGGGCCGCAGCTTCAAGTAGTCCTCCTTGGGCAGGACAACGTTGGCGACGGTGACGAGGTCGAGTTCGTTTAATCCGAGGTTGTTCATCACGCATTGCGGCATGTACACGAACCCTTCTTCCGCCGAGAACTCCAGGACGCCGCAGTGCGAGGATTTCCCGCCCAGATCATCGTAGCTTGCGATTCGGAACTGCATGGGATACGAGACGTCCGTGTCTATGAGAAGGGGCAGCGCAGATGCCGGGAGGGTGATCCGGCCGCCCGTCTCCAAGGAAGAAGGGTTTCCCACGGCGGAATACGAGGAGCAGTAGTATGTTTCATCGAATCACGGTCGGCTTGAGTGCTGCGGGCTATAGTCGTTGGAATCCCACTCTGTGACATAGTAATTGGATTCCCATTCTCCCCCATGGTCATTGGAATCCCAATCTGCCCCTTGCTCACAAGAATTCCACTCCTCATCGGAATCCCACTCATTCCCATCTCCCCCTTGGTCACAAGATTTCCACTCCTCATCGGAATCCCACTCTACGCCTTGGTCATTGGAATCCCAATCTACCTCTTGGTTACAAGAATTCCACTCCGCAACATGATCATTGGAATCACACTTTGCGTTATGATCATTGGAATCCGACCTCGGACCATTGTTGTCACTGGAATCCCACTCTACGCCATCATGGTCATTAGAATTCCACTCCGTACTATGATCATTATCAGAATCTGGCTCCATGGATGTTGATTCTTGATGAAGATTATCAGTAAATATTGGAGGTATGGTGCCGAGCTTGTACGGTAGGATGGATTTATATAGGCCATTGGAATACCTGTTCCTTTTTTAATCAGGATTTGGACTGTGTATATTGTTTCCTAATATGTGTATGAGTTGGATTAACATGGAATCTTTCCCCAAAAACGGGAATAATGACAACATATATTTCCTAAATACTATTTCTTTTCTTTAAAATTAGAATAATTGCGTGAATTTAGGTCAAGCAACGCTAGTATTTGCTTTGCTTCCAAGTTTCAATAATGGCTGGATCCCAACCGTAAATACTACTTGTATTACAAGTTACCGCAAATTGTACCGTGGAGTGCGCAAACAAAACAACGTCGTTTTGATTAATGAAAACAGACAGATAAAACAGTATCAGCTCCGCGCAACTACAATTTTCCTTTCAACACAACTGCAGTATCGGTTAAACACAACTGCAGTTCCAAACGGATGAAGGCATCCGTTTCGCGCAATTGCAATTCCCTTTCAACACAACTGCAGTATCAGACTATCAGTTCAACACAACTGCAGTATCAGTTATGACCATGGTCCACGGTATAACAACTGACAAGTTACGGAGTAATAAAGTCAACATAATAATCAAATACAAAATAAATTCAATGCAATAATAGCATCGTATGAATATTAAAAAGTGATTTTTATTTTTATAAACATTATTCTATTTTGAAGTGACTTGATAGGGAATATTGTCCGATTCTACCTCTCGATACGTCCACACTCTTGTTTCTTTAGTCGGGTCGAGGTCAAACGGTTCGGGTCAATGTCAAACGGTTTAGGTTAGCTTCTAGGCCTATATAAATGGCCTTAGCCCTTCACTTAGGCCTATATATAAGTTCGTTTGAAAATATGAAAAATATTTTATGCAAAATGAAATTATTTTTATTCTTTTTCAATGTTTGACTAAAAGTTGGCTCAAAATTGTATCTTTTCTGTTTGAACCATTTTTTTTTAAATATGAACATAAATATATTACAGAGATATTTTATTTTATAAAATATTAATTATTTCGATGAAGATAATTATTATTATTTCTTTTAAAATAATATTATAAATTAAAATTTATACTTAGTAATAGTTATAAAGATTAACAATAAATATAATAAAAAGATGTGAATAAATAATTTTTAATTTGTAACTTATTTTTAAAAAATGAATATTTAAATTGATAAATATAATAGCTCTGAACTAAAGAGATTGAAGAAAAAAGTTAAATTTATAATAACTTGTACCAGACTAAGATTTTTATTATTTGGTTCGCCAGGTTCGGTATTGCATGACTTATATTTAATAAGCTAAGGCATTGAGAAATGTAATAATTCTAAACTAAAGAAATTGAAGAACACATATTAATTTTATTATTACTTTTTTTGTTTGTTTGTGTGTTGGGTCAAAATTTTTATTGTTGGTCCTTCTGAGCCCAATTCATATTTTAATCCATCATTGATAAATGCAATTGTTATATTGTGAACTAGGGTTCACAAAGTCAAGACTCAACACTAAACTGTATAGTTCTATTCACACAGAGACCAACATAATTTCAGCAATGGTCCTCCGACTATGTTGATTTTCCAAAATTAGTCTCCGACTTTTAATTTGGACAATTTAAATCCCTCGACTTTCAAATTCTTTTCAATGTTAGTCCTTTCGTCAAATTTTGGTTAAGTTGAGGTCAAATGAAGGGGTAAATTGTCTGTTCACATGTTTAGTGTATTATTACTCGTATTTCTCTTGTCCTATACGCTGTATATATGAATATAATCTCAGTCGAAGAGACTTCGACTAAGATTATATGACTTCGATTGAGACTTCGACTGAGATTATATTCATATATACAGCGTATAGGACAAGAGAAATACGAGTAATAATACACTAAACATGTGAACAGACAATTTACCCCTTCATTTGACCTCAACTTAACCAAAATTTGACAAAAGAACCAACATTGAAAAGAATTTGAAAGTCGAGGGACTTAAATTGTCCAAATTAAAAATCGAGGGCTAATTTTGAAAAATCAACATAGTCGGAGGACCATCGCTGGAATTAAATCCTTAAAGGCAACCAAATGCTTTTAAAAGTAAATTCCTTTAATTGTTCATTATATTATACACGTACATACACATAACTCCATAGTCGTCGATCAAACAAAAAGCGGATCGAATTACCCATTCCTTCAATTCCTACCTAAAATTCATTCATTATGGATGATAAATTTCTCCTCCTCCTCAGCAATGGAATTCTGCCTCGACAATATCTCGAATGCATTGGACTTGGTTTTGGGATGATACGTGGAGATCCTCTTCCCCTTTTCATCGTACACAATCGCCTCCTCGTCCTCGTCTGGGACTCTGCACTTCTCACCTAAGATGATCGCCTTTTTCCACACCGAATCCTCGTGTTTCAAGTACTTCATCTTGCTGTTGCTATTGTTATTGTTGTCTCCCTTCCTCGACCCCTGCCTCATCATCATCATCATCGACGATGTCGACACGCGCTCGCTCACGCTCGACTCCAGCTTCACCGGCTGCGAGTGCGACCGCACGTGGCACGACGCCGACCGCGACGGGGGAGGCGGCAATAGCCGTGAAAAGTTGCCGTATCGTCGGATTCCGTCGTTCTTGATGATGATACTCCCCTCCTCCTCCTCCGCCTCTGGCTGCGGGGTTAGGGGCGTGAATTCGGGTTTCGCCGGCGGCGGCGGGGAAGATGGGAATTTTTCCGGGTGGTTTCTCTTCTGCGACGGCGGCGTTTCGTCGTCGCCCACCGGAGCTCCTCCCGGTGGCTTCTTCCGCGACAGGGCGCCGCACAGGGACCAAACTACGGCGATTGTCGCGGCGATGCAGGCGATCAGAAATGTTAGGGATAGTGCGACGGGGTGTTTTTTGTGATTATAGTTGTTGTAATCATGGTACGCAGGAATATTTCTTCCCATTATTTATAACAAAGAATCTTTTTGCTGTAATCAAGAAAGAATTAATGGCTGTATTGTTGATTTTCGTTGTGAGAGCGAGAGTGATGTTAATTGACAAAGAGTACGAGGTGGAGACGACAACAATGGAGATGAAGGTAAATTCTGTTGTTGGTTTGAAAATTGTAACCGAAAGTAGCACTCTTTTACGCAAAAGAATGATGGGCTAATAATCGAAGAAATGTTTGTTTTTAGCATTATATACAAGTCCCGACAGTGGCCGTTAAGTTAGTTATCCAACTGCCAAATTTGTTTGCTGCATGCAATGCCACCAAAAAAAATAAAATAATGTTAGGTATAGATAGCATAATAGCATTGTCGACATCTCTTCACAACACTACTAGGAAACTTCAATTAATAATAGTAACATAATTAGATTAGAGATTTTCATACATCACACTATAATTAATGTTTAACACTCAAGAATAAAATATTACACTAGAGCGAAATTTACTTAATACATATCCTTAAATAATGACGATTCTTAAAGTGTAATAATATGTTAATAATATTTAGATCAAAATACAATCGTGTAAAGTGTAATATCCAATATTATAAAGTGCAATTGGAGAATCGGAGACAATCAAAGAAAAAAAACAAAAACAAAACAAACCCCCCCACCCCCCTCTCTTTCTCAAATATAAACACTCTCTCGCTCTTTTGGCTCAAAGCAAGAGACCAATTGACCAACTTTAAATAAACAACTCTTAATGCCCATCTCTTACCTATGCAATTCTGCAAGCAAATGCTGGAAACCCATATACACAAATTTTTTTGGTAAATTCACAGGTATTTCTCCGTCCGTTTAATGGTCTGAGTCCACCCGCGTTCACTCCGAGAGACCTGGGAGTTGGCTTAAGGAGAATCGTCATTTGTGAAAATCGAACCTGGGTTCTCTTGAAATTCTTCCCCACAAAGAGAAAACACATGTACACAATAATAAAAATAATATAGTGACTTAAAAATGTTACATGAAGCCTCAAAATGGATAAATGAGTGAGTGAAACATAATTTTCATAAATGAAATTCACAAGTTCTATTTTTACTCACTCTATCAAGAATTCTCTTAAGAATTTTATGTATTTTTGAAAATAAAATAATCAAATGAATTATAATTTTCTTTCGAATCTCAATCTTAGAGGCATATGAAAGTACTAAATTCTTGATTTTTTTTTTTGTTTGGGATATTTAGAAGTGATTCGTTTCCACAAATTCGATTCATTCAAATTGACCATCACATTGAAAAATCCCCAAAGTCCTCTCTTCCTCTAAAAGCTTCCTACAATCCCAAAAAAGTGTCCACGCTTTCTTATTTAGCTTGCACCTGTTAGAGTTTTAAGTCCGTGATGCTTTTAATTAGTCAATTTACAAATTAAAAAAGTTAAAAAAAATCCAGTGGACATAAAAAAAATATTTTTAATATACTAAAAATACATTATCCGTGTACTGAATATACATTATACAAAATAATGTATTTCCAATATTCAAATAATGATTTCTCTTAATACAATATACATTTTTAATATAATAAAAGTATATTATTAGTGTACTAAATGTACATTATTTAATAGTATGGTCAACATAATAATGATTGATCTTAAAAGGAAAAATGGTTTTAATTTCTTCTTGTACTAAATTTCTCATCCAATATTTTTCTTTGTGACATGACTTTCATTTATTGGGTGCTATGAATTGACACAACTGTTGACTCTTTGTGCTTCAGTAGGTTGAAAAAGTAGCTATGAACAGGTACTACATTGTAACAGAGTCAGTAGTGCTCAAAAGAAAAAAAAAGAGTAAATTATTGGTATCTGCAAATTAAATACTGGACCATCTCTAGTCTTCAATTTTAACACTAAATAATCGGAATCAAATATGACCAAATCTAATAGATTAAATTTCCTGGAATATCCTTGGGCTTTGATTTCTTTCATCTTTTTTCCTGTTTTTCCCTTTGTTCTCTCTCACTATTTTTTCCCTTGATAAAATCTGGAATATATACCTTTGCTATCTGCAACTAACGACTCGCTCCCGCAACAACGTACACCAACCATGCATGGCCAACAATTTTGATTCCAATCAAACCATATATCTACTTAACGACCCAATCAACGTCAGTATAACCCAATCAAGTCATCCAGCAAAATAGTTGAAAATAAATATTAAAATCAAAACTTGAGTAAAGTTATTATATTGTTGACTGTAGATAAAGGATCATGTGAAATAATTGCCTTAAGTGAGAAATATGATGAGATTATATCTGTAGATTAAGTCCATATCAAGGGTCCAAATTGAAATTTTTTTTTAAATGCAGTGATATTATTATAATTTTTTGTAAGTTAATTTTTTTTGCCTCCAGTGTACATTGTTATGTCATACAGTGCATATTGTTCCTTCTTCCAGTGCACACTGTTCCTTCTCCCAGAGCACAATGTTGTCCATTCTAGAGCATTTTTTTTTAAATTGTAGATGACGAACTTTTTTTAAAAGATCAATTAATTTTGATCGCTAATTACTAATTTGAGTTGAATATTGTTTGTTTGTTTATTATCAATGGTCGTTTATGATTTGTGTTGAAGATCCTATAATAAATTTAATTTTTTCAATAATTATTTCACATCTTTGTGCCTGCAGTGCGCATTTTTTGCCTTCTTGTGCACATTGTTCCTTCTTCCAATGCACATTGTTGTGTCTTACAGTGCACATTGTTGAAGTTCGTAGGTTGCGAATTTTTTTTATCTAGGGCTGAGATTCTATCTCACTTCTCACCTGTGACTTTTATCTCACCCGAACCACTTCGGTTGAGTGTGTGTGTTTATATATATATATAAAATAGAGATCAAATGCGGTAAATCGGTAAAGTATATACGAATTGATATTCTTGTTAAAGAAAAATAATTAATTTGCACAATGAAGTGTAAATAATACAAGTAAAATGTATTTTTTTTTAAGAAAAAAGTGTAAATACAATGAGATAGAGGGTGTAATAATAAATACATTAGATGACATAACTTTATTTTTTTGGTAATAAAACGAAACAATAAATATGGAATATATTCATTTTTAAATGGTGTCTATTAAAAATATGAATACATAAAATAGGATAAGGAATGAAACTCAATTTTGAGGAAAATATATTTAATCAATACTATATATAAAAGTAAAATCTTTCTATTTCTTTTTCTCGTCCAAACTTTTGTAGTCAATTAATTAAATATTTTATTTGTCAAATAATTAATAAAGCTTATTTGGTAAGAAAATGTAAAATAGAAATTAACTAATATCTATTAATTGGTAATATTGTTTCTATATTAACGTATTAACGCAATAACATAATACCGTATAGAAAATACGTATTAATTAGGTAATAACATGCCAAAGACCCTGTGGTCTAGTGGCACCCGGTGTCTGGGTTTACATTCCTACATAGATGATGAGACTGAGTTCGAGTCTCAGTCGAGTGCACTAGTCTTATAACTAAATAAATGTACACGTTCGATATTTGAAATTTTTTATAATTTTCTTTAATTTTATTATCTAAATATATAATAAAAAAAATTATCCGTGCATCGCACGGATAATTGTGCAATCTTATAACCAAATAAATATACATGTTCAATATTTGAATTTTTTATAATTTTCTTTAATTTTATTATCTAAACATATAATAAAAAAACATGGATAATTGTGCAAATTATTTCCTCGAATTTTAAGTAAGGATAACATTAGAAATATAACCGATCTAATTAATTTCATCAATTGCACATTTGCACTATATAATATTATATGCTATAATTTATATAATTATATATCGATCTAAATATTTTTAAAATATTATAATAAAATCCCTTCCGTACAACTAACGAGAGAAAATACTTGTGATTAATAATACTAATAATTACTTTCTTGAATGGTAAAACTAATATTTAAAAATAAAATAAAAACATAATAGCCCACAAAATGTCACAGTTTACGCTTTATGCAATGAATGCGACAACTTCTATGAGTATTTATTCGGGTATTGTTGGACTCAATATCTGAAAGCCGACATATATAGGCTTGGCTTAGAAAGCAAAAGGTGTAGGTTTAATCTCTTTTGTCAATCATCCTATATTCTATTCTATTCATATATAGTAAGGAGTATTCATTTCTTGATGATTTCGACTGTTTTCTTCATCACTTCAGGCGATACCCAGATTCCCTGTTGTTTTTCCTGTCTTGTTTGACTCCTTTTTCAATAAATTTTCTCTCTTTACACACATTAAGAAGTGGGTTTAAGATAAATTTGAGGTTCTTGATCGTTTTAGCACTTATATTGGGACATTTGAATTGGTAGGGGTTTGCGACCTGTATGAATGGAAACCAATAGTAGCAGCAAATTCAAGAAAATTTGTGTTTTCTGTGGAAGCAACCCAGGCCACAGAAAAGTCTTCAGTGATGCTGCTCTTGAGTTGGGGAATGAACTGGTTAGTTTTTTGGATCGAATTTAAACATACACGAATTGTTGAATGAATACCCGGCATGGGATTTTGATGTTATTGGCTTTTGCTTTGCAAAAATTTGGGTTTTACGATTTTGAATTGAGTTGATGCAATAGTAGAATGGGTTCTATATATGAATTGTTGCATTGAAGTGGTGTTTTGTTTATTTCCAATTGTTCTTGTCATCTGGTCTTTTAAACAAGCTAAGGATTGGCTTTTGTAACTGTTATTATGGCCATTTTGAAAAACTACTAAGTTCCATTCTTCTTGGTTTTTTTGAAAAACCAAGGGGGGCAAGGTTCAAACTCGTGACCTTGTGGCTATAAGGGTGAATCTGTTGTCATCTTGGCTGGGGTTACTATTCTTCTTGGTTTTTAATTTCAAGAGAAGCATGTAGGTGTCACCTTTTGACTCTGAAGTTTGTTTGCAGGTACTGAGGAAGATGGACTTGGTCTATGGAGGTGGAAGTGTTGGTTTGATGGGGTTGATAGCCCAGAGAGTCTATGATGGAGGCTGCCATGTTTTTGGGTAAAAAATCGATTAATAGTGTATTGGCATTACAGGTTTTCAATATCAATAGCTACACTCTCTTTGATTTAGTGCAGAAGTGAGGAACTTTATTTATTCCTACTTCTCTTAACCTGCAGGGTGATTCCAAAAGCACTTGTGCCGATTGAGGTAGTTATGGGTCTTAACATATTACTATTTTGCATTTTTGTCTAACCTTCATTTAGTTTCTTGTCTGCTTATGTATATGTCTTGTATAAAATACATAACAAATGTAGATGTCAAAATTACCAATAACTTTGTTTTTGCTTTTAAATTGCTGCCAACAACGTTGCAGTGGTCAAGTAGGTTGAATACTTCACTTTAACAATTAACATTATGCGTTTTTGTTCAGATTTTTCTTGAAGGTGATAGATGCAATTTTTTGGTCCAATATTCTAATATTTGAATATTTATCCTTTTCTAAAATTTATTTTTGTAACTTGCTATAAAATGTTTCAACTGAAATCACAGTTAACCCAAGTAGCATTGACAGATATCTGGAGAAAGCGTTGGCGATGTTAAAATTGTTCCTGACATGCACGAGCGTAAGGCTGAAATGGCTCGACAGGCTGATGCTTTTATTGCACTTCCTGGTAACTATGTGACGGAATGGGAATGAAGTGAACCTAATATTTTGATAAGAATATACATACATTAGAGGCCTTCTTAATCCTGTATTTTTGTGTGATGAATATTTTTAGGTGGATATGGTACCATGGAAGAGTTACTCGAAATGATAACATGGGCACAACTTGGAATTCACAAGAAACCGGTAAAAACCCTGAAGTTAAATTTGTGCGAAATCTAATGAAAAATGGTAATTACTTCTAAAATGAGTGACTGGGTGCGTCTGGTTTGCAGGTTGGCTTGCTCAATGTTGACGGGTACTACAATTCTTTGCTGACATTATTTGACAATGGCGTGGAGGAAGGTTTCATAAAGCCAGGTGCTCGGCACATCGTGGTCTCTGCTCCCACTGCCCGAGAGCTCTTAAACAAGATGGAGGTACTGGCACAAAAATAAATCAATAAAAATGAATAAAACTGCAATTATACTAAGGAGTATTCTCTAGTTTACATTACATAGTGTTGGGCAGAGGCCAGTGAAGGGCCAAGTCTAGCACCAGGTGGCTAGGGGATTGTTGGGCGTAGGCCTGAAGGGCCAAGCCCAACACCTTGCCTCTCGAAAATGTGGCGGTATAAGGAGATACAATTGCGCCTTCGCTACGAGCTATAGTTTTTGGCGTAGTGGTAAGCGCTTGATCCTAACACAATATGATCTTGAACTTTGCTCTCCACAAGCTTCCAACTCTAGGTAAAAGAATAAAAAGAGCCCTCTGGATAATCCCGTTCGTATATGCAATGCCATGTTTTAAGATGCGTTTTGTTCTTTGGTTCCACAGCAATACACTCCCTCACATGACCATGTCGCGCCTTATGAAAGCTGGGAGATGGAGCAACTAACTAATTATTCGCGGGAACAAAGCCCATAGTGAAATTCGTGCACAGGTTAGGCCTACAAGTACAATCCTGTTTCGCCTTGTTAAGTCATGGATGAGAATCATTTCAGGTTGGACCACAATATAATGGCATTACTGTTTTGCCCCACCTTCTGTGATTGATGCAGTCAGTGGTCAATCAATGAACTCTTATAGTCCTTTTAGCTGTTAGAAACTTTGATACTTGCTCGAAACACGCAGAGTTTTTCAAATAACAGTAACAACTGAATTTGTTTTTGCCAAAATACAAATTCCTTGTTGACACCACTCCATTTACCTTAGATTACTGCTCTTGAATATTATCTTTTGATTATTATATAAAGCCTTTACAAATTGGATCAGACAGACTTGACATATGCTATGCTGGCAAAGCCCAAATAAGTGGCTTTTGACTTGTTTAATTTAGAGTTTTTGGTGGAGTATTATCAAAGTCTAATCTCAAGAAACATTTTTGTTGGGCTATGGCATGGAGAGTCGAGTCCAGCATCCTGCCATCAAACCGTGGCACTGACTGCTATGCAACAAGGAAATAAAGTTGTTTCCTCGCTTCTAGCTATAGCTTGGATAAGGCGAGGGTGGTATTATGGGTTTAGAACATTCATAACATACCTATAATATAATGATTTCATCTTTAGTTGGAACATGGAAGTACTATATCTTTACCATTTGACTAGGCACTAGGCAGTAAGGTATTCAAGTGTTTTGGAGATTATAAGGTGGGTTGTGGCTAGGCTGCAAGGGACACTTTTAAGGGGAAGCGGGTGAGGATATGCATCACGGCAAATTATGCTGTGGACCCAGGTCCACCCCAAGGTGGGCCTGGGTCCAAAACTACGTCGTTTTTGTCTTTTTTTTTTTTTTTTTTTTGTAAACATATTGCTGAATATATAGTTGTCTAAAAATGTGTGAATGTAGAGGTTTCAAAGTGTGAATGTAGAGTATAGAAATCGTGAATGTAGATTTATGATTGTGTGAATGTAGAGTTGCTCAGAAATGTGTGAATGTGGAGGTTTCAAATTGTGAATATAGAGTATAGAAATCGTGAATGTAGAGTTATGCATGTGTGAATCTGTAATAGAGTTAAGAAGTTCTAGCAACTTGTAGCCCTGTAATGTGTGAATGTGGAGTTCTCAAGTTGTGAAT